>NC_043003.1:82427392-82429892 GCF_006345805.1 Octopus sinensis
TATGTATTTTTCTTCATAAGCATATGCATGTTATTACTTCCTCCTCCTCCTCCTCATCATCATCATCATCATCATCAACGCTCATAAACATTTTAAACAAACTCTGTATTCTGATAGCTACCACACATAAATTCTTAATTTCCTCCTCCTCTTCCTCAACATCATCATCATCATCATCATCGTTGTTGCTGTTCTCCAACTCACAGATCTTTTACGGTCAGGTTGTCTGATATTATGCCTCAGCCCATGCCCGCAGAACATCTTCCTCAGTATATGAACGGAACCGTTCCAAGCTCCTCAGCCGTATCTGTATTTCTAATATAGTTTCTATGCCTAAGATCTCAGGTATTGCATCCAGATTCTTATAAATCGTTCCGAGTACACCGATACAAAAATAAAAATAGGACGATTTTGACTGTAACTTGAGTGTTTCTTGTACTTAGCTTGCCAAATTCTGGTATTCGTCTACTTTTACTCGGTGATTTCAACCTTCTGGTCAGCAGGAACAGCGATGTTTGCCATGACTCACTCATGTGTGTCTTTCTGCTCAATTGTGTTATCAGGGCAATTATGCTCGACAAGTATAATCATTCCAGTAGGAGTGTCATTCTCTCATTTTCAACCAAAGTGTGTGGAATAGCACTTATCTGTGCACGGCAGATCGTATTTCTTGCGGTGTTCCCAGTACACGCCAAAAGTGACTTTGTAGTGTTAATTTCTGTACACTTTTTATGCTAATCGACAGCAAACACTGATAACGTGACGTGCACTTTCAGTCTCCTGCCCATATTTTCAGTATAATGGTGACTCAGAGGTCTGGTCGATAGAGTACTGAACAGAATTTGGTCTCAAGGGAAGTTCTTGAGCAGCGAATATACCACACAAGTTATTATTACTCTTTTACTCTTTTACTCTTTTACTTGTTCCAGTCATTTGACTGCGGCCATGCTGGAGCACCGCCTTTAGTCGAGCAAATCGACCCCGGGACTTATTCTTTGTAAGCCCAGTACTTATTCTATCGGTCCCTTTTGCCGAACCGCTAAGTGACGGGGACGTAAACACACCAGCATCGGTTGCCAAGCAATGCTAGGGGGACAAACACAGACACACAAACACACATATATATATATATATACATATATACGACAGGCTTCTTTCAGTTTCCGTCTACCAAATCCACTCACAAGGCATTGGTCGGCCCGGGGCTATAGCAGAAGACACTTGCCCAAGATGCCATGCACTGGGACTGAACCCGGAACCATGTGGTTGGTTAGCAAGCTACTTACCACACAGCCACTCCTGCGCCTATTATTTATTTTTTCAGATAACCATTCTGAAACCATTTCCATGGTCCAGGTCCAGCGTGTCTCTGTGTTTCTTGCGAAAACACACCGTCAAATGACTTCACTTTCCATAATGTCCCCTTCTCTGCACGCACCATTTACATAAAATCAACTAAAAATTCTGTCTCTGTTAGTATCTTCTCGTTCAGTGCTTCCCGCACTATCTATTCTTGGTATGACTGCAGATACTAATGCGATGAAATGCAATAAGAATCTTACACATTCTTCCACTTTATTATTATTATTATCATTATTATTATTATTATTATTATTATTATTATTATTATTATTATTAAATGCTTAACAGTATTTCGTATGCCGTTACGTTCTGAGTTCAAATTCCGCCGATGTCGACTTTGTCTTTTATCCTCTCGCGGTCGATCAAATAAATACCAGTTACTCACTGGAGTCGATGTAATCGACTTAATGCCCTTGTCTGTCCTTGTTTCTCCCCTCTATGTTTAGCCCCATGTAGGCAATAAAGAAATATATTATTATTATTATTATCATATTATTATTATTATTATTATTATTATTATTATTATTATTATTATTATTATTATTATTATTATTATTATTATTATCATTATTTTTATTATCATTATTATATTATCATTATTATTATTATTTTTTTTATTATTATCAATATGATTATTATTATTATTATTATTATTATTATTATTATTATTATTATTATTACTAAATAATAAAGGCAGTGAGCTGGCAGAAACGTTAGCTCGCCGGGCGAAATGCTTAGCGGTATTTCGTCTGTCTTTAAGTTCTGAATTCAAATTCCGCTGAGGTCAGTTTTGCCTTTCATCTTTTCGGCGTCGATAAATAAAGTACCAGGATCGATCTATATTAGGACGAGTCCCCTCCTCCAAAATTTCGGTCTTTGTGCCTAGAATAGAAAAGATTATATTTACTATTAATTACTATTATCATTTTCATCATCAATATTATTGAGAAATCAGTGCATGATAACAATGTGACAATGGAGCAAGATATATGAAGTCCAGTATACCCACCATGACTACCTGTCTAATAAGGGTACCCCAGGTACATGCACCAAAACCGTATGTGCGTGACATAGTGATCTAATATCAAGATAAACAGCACATGATCATGTAGATGGGGCACAGATAGAATGTTTTTCA
>NC_043003.1:82434892-82437392 GCF_006345805.1 Octopus sinensis
TGGTACTTCTTTTATCAGATATCTCTTGTCGAACTACTAAGTTACTTGTACATAAACAAACCAGTACCGGTCTTCAAGCAGTGGTGGCAGAGAAAGATAGACACAAAGATATATTCCGCGTGTACACACACACATAAATATATATCTACAAGATTGAAAAGAAAAACACGAGTTGATATGCATAAGGAAAATAAGACAAGGTAGAAAATGCTAAAAAAATTTAATCATGAAGGACATTTCAGTACTGGTTTCCGTCTTTGCGAATTTTTCGACTTAGACCAAAGGATGAAAAACAAATGAATAGTGGGAAAATTAAGTGAATTGTTTATTTTTAAATCTAATATATAAAATCCGTCCTGCCTGTCTGTTTGTGCGCTTATAACTCGAGCATTGTTCATCCTATTGCGCTGATATTTTAAACATGGAAACATGAGTGCGCGGAGCGTTTCATAATCTAAAGATATTTTTAAAATTGTCAGTTTCAAAGTGAGAATCGCTATTTTTGTAATGTTTTTGTCCTGTTTCTTCCGCCATTAAAACCAACGACTTGCTCAGACAGCCGACACGTACCATTTCGCTGGCAACAAGGGGAGTCTAGGGTGACAGTCAGACGAAAAAGTCGCTAGGCCGTCTCTCTTCTTTCCTCTGTCTTTCTTATGATGTCCGATTCCACTTGACGTTGTATATATGTTGTGTTAAGATTCTTTATCAATCATCAAAAGTAACCATTACCTACAATCACCATACATCCCCACTACTAAACACCGTCCAAGTTAACCCTCTTCACATTTACAGCCGACATGAAAAACTACGAAGAAAAGGCAACCATTCTAATTACCCAAAAAGGAAGCAATATATTGATTACTATTAAAACGCGTAAAATTTTGGGCTTAATAATCTTAATATTTAGTTACAGTTTCTCATTCAAACTACATAATAGGCAGAATTAAGACAGTAGGGTGTTTTGATGGAGATTTCGCTGCTATTTCTACCAGGTCTAGCTACCATGTAAAGGTCTCCATCATTGGCTCATACATATATACATAGAATCGAAATAAAATACTTAAAGCAACAGGCGTCAAATACAAAAGCCAAGGTCTATGCAGTGTCATGGGCCAAACAATTTCCAACTTTTTGACTAATGCGAGCCCAGAGCAATCTCTTGTCTCTTACAGTATTTCAGTATTACGTCTCTATTGTAATGTGAGACAATACATTTAGTTTGCAAGAAGTCTGATGGTGTCATTTGCGGTGGACGCTTTCAAAAGGGATTTATATTTTGTGATAAAATATGACTCATTACTAATGCGCTGAAAACAGGTTGCATCGTCCCTGAATTTATATAGGGGAAAAATTCTGAAGATGGGTTGTTTGTTAGTGGTGCAAATATCGATGTATTCGCTGTATGCTATTTTTCTGTATTCCCGAATTCCTAGGTTGTGGGGGATATTAGAATAGAGGCAATTCAATTCTGGCTAGAGAATTGCTCCAATGAATTCCCACATCACATTAAAAAAGAATTCGTAAGGTTGTGGGGGATATTAGAATAGAGGCAATTCAATTCTGGCTAGAGAATTGCTCCATTGAAATCCCACATCACATTAAAAAAGAATTCGTAATGGAATGGCTAAAATTCATCTGGGAGAATAACTACTTTGTCTTCAAAGACAACTTCTATCGACATAAATCGGGACTGCGATGGGTTTGAGAATGGCCCCCTTCTTTGCTAACTTAGTCATGGGATATTTAGAAATCAGTCTTTATCATAAGGTACTAGAAAATACGGCAACCCATTCTCCCTCTACAGAGAAAATGTTTCATTCTTTGGCATGAAAGTATAGAGAAACTAAAAGAATGGCAGGCACTTGACGTAAACATTTAATTTACGATAGAATATAGCTATCAACAACCTCCATTCCTCGACTCGACATCCTCATTAAGAAATCTATCAACGAAATAGAAACAATATAAAAGCCCACGGACTCGAAGCCATATCTATCGTTCAACTCATGCCACCCAAACACACTAGAATGAATATCCCTTTCAACCAAGCAAAAGGGATTTGTACTACAGTTTCTAATACAAGCAACAGGGAGACATGACTACATGAACTAAAGTATACAGTCATTACCAGAAAGTACCCAATATCACTAATAGATATAAGATTTTAACGTGCCCAACAATTCAACATCCACAAACTCAGACATCCGAAATTAAAGAAGGATTTATAACCAAAAGCCCTACCATACATCTCCACACACAACCCTCTTAACAATGAAACCCTCGACACCATCCTCCAGAATATTCCCCTACTAAAAAGGGAACACAGACTGAATTTAACCCTCCAAACACACACCGTCATAAAGAACAAAAGACAGCGCAAATCCATGAAAAGTCTTCTAACACAAGTCAAAGTACGCTCGACAACACTAAAGCCGTCAGTGAAACAATGCGGAAGACCCAACTGTGGGATATGCGTCAAACTAATTGAGGGATCGGA
>NC_043003.1:82442392-82469892 GCF_006345805.1 Octopus sinensis
ACTCAATATGAAATTACTATCGTCTATGAAATTCCGTTTTAATATCTTGAAATTACTATCCTTATAATTAGTATGCTAACGATTTACCCTTAGGTATTTGTTTCCTTTCTGTGACTAAAAGGTAAATTTTACTTCTTTTTCAAAGTTTTTGCTCGCACCTTTCAATGCATCACGACCAGCCAGACTCATTTAAATTAATGTGATATGCCAACTTGTGTTATTTCCCTTATCTCGCGCTTTGTATCTCACGATCTTTTTGGTGATGTTTTTCAGATTTGTTTATTTTCATTGTTTATGTCATGTCAAACAATTTCTTTTTTTATTTCCTGGAATAATGATGCACAGTAACTTATTGTTTGCTTTATCTTCAGTGGTTATTATGAAGTCATTGTGTATATTTTCATGCTGTCAAGAACGATGTGAATCGCGATCTGTTTTAAGTAAATGGAAAATATGTGCATATATATACATATATAGTAGCGAAAAAATATAAATATGATCTTAAGCTAATTCTCATACTTTGTATCCGTTAGTATCTTTTGCTTTGTCATACAGGTCCATTGTGTGAATTCTATAACTCGTTTGATCTTTTTAACAGTTATTTTAAACTTACATTCTTTGCTTCTTCAGAGTTTGTGACCTTTACACAAAAATTTTTATTAGATTATTATTGATTAATATTCTTTAAACTGCTATTATTATGATGTTTATCGATAAATAGTTGCTTTTAACATACAAAGATAATTGCTTCATAGCCTTTTAGTAATTCCTTAATATTAAGTTAATTTATAAATTTATTCCAGTATTCATTATATATGTGTGTGTATATGCGTCTGGTATGTGGTTAAGTGTGTAAATGTGTGTGTATGTGATTTTGTATATGTATGAATGTGTACTTGTACTACTGTAGGCTTTAGCTTATCAATATAAAATCTAGAGCTAAAGAACATCTAATTGTTTGCATTTATGTATCATTTCTATGGTTTGTTTTCATTTTTGAATGAATAGGATTTGAAAGATTTATAGTATTTTGAAAGTATATTTCTAAAATATAAAATTATATTAAATTATTTATTATATTATATCTCTGTATTCTCAGTGATATGCTTTGAGAATAACTTTGTGAGTTTCATACGCATACATTCTCTCTTATCTGATTTAAGTCACATATGTATAGAGTATCTAAAATATAACGGAGGTAGAACGTTTGATCTAAAATATTCTCCATTAAATCAAACCCTATTCTTACTTAAGTCTTTAATATAGGTGAAGATATTGTAGCATAGTTCTTGTTTCCTTGCATTACTATAAATTTTTTATGAGAAAATTTGGCAGTTTATCACGTGTTGAATTACAGAATATCCTCTAAAATTTTGGAACTCCTTTACGTCTCTGTATTAACTTCTCTACTATTTCTGTCATTCAGTATAAATTAACTTTAATTTCATTGGTTATTACAAGTCATCCTGTATCTTTACTTAAAATTGACAATAATGTCTAACCTGCAGTGTTTCTTGTGGAAGTGCTTAGCAAAATAAATAAAATAAAGTTATTTATTTCTTCAAGAAGAGCCGCTGTGCCGTCGTCGATTAAAATTGGTCTCTTACGTTTAGTTCATCTAGCTATGCATATCTCCTGATTCATCCTGTATCAAATATGTTAGTTTTTCCTAAGTATGCTCTTACAATACGAAGAATTTGGTAGTTATACAAGTTAAATACCGCTATTCTACAAAGATCAAACGGAGTGTATACTTTATATTAATAGTTATCGCCAAGCTAATATGGCAGTTCAGAAATATAGGACGAATTCTGCCGTTGATTAGCTCCAATAGGCCATCACATCTATCTAGCTATGTGACACACGAACCTGTGTCCATTGTAACCTTTGAACAGGAGAGGTCAGCCGCTTCCCCTTGCTGGTCAGGCATCTGCAGCCTAGTCTCAGGGTATTTGACCCTTATCACTGCAGAGCAGCCGAACCCAGCAGGCGTCGCTACTGACCGTCTGTTTGAAGGATCTGCACGCACTCGTGCATTGTCCAACAATTTCCGACCTGTGGGCTTATGTCGAACAACTGCTGTCACGTGTGGGACGAGTCGGTTTATCAACCGAGTCTATCGTCCAATATTGTCACGCCTCCTTCCTTCAAACGGGAAGGAAGAGCTATTTTCATCATCCTTGTGGCTATGGCGAAAGAATGTCTCTGGTGGACGCGTCTGAAAGGATTGGAGACAAATACTTTCCTCCCTGGTCAATCTCACATCAACTTCTTCAAGTATCACTTGAAAAGGAAAGTGTGAGTAGAAAGGCAAGTTTTGTTTAGCGAATGTTTTAAAAAAAGATTGGTGAATGTAGCAAGGATGGCACGTATGAATGACGAAGCAAACTTGAGCATAATCCTATAAACCCGGAAATTGAAAACAGAGGGTTACCTACTTGCAAACAAATGTGGTAACATGTAAAAATATTGACCGATGTTACCGTGGTCTTTTCCGTAGGCTTTTCTTCCCACGGATAAACCTTATCTGCTTCCCCTTTACACCTTACATCTGTGATACACGATCCCTATTGATCGAAAACCTACCCCACCTTATATTTTTTTCTTCTTCCCTCAAAAGAAAAGCTCTACTTTGTAATCTGTCCCGTCTGTGTGCAGCCCTGTGTGGCTAATAAAGAAACATATTTACCTAAATTCAGTGGAATTGTGGTTTTCAAAAATAGAAATATTAATATTTCTAGTGCATACTTTATTTTCTATTTTGTGTTTTTAAACAGCCCACCAACTATAGTCCAAAATAAACAATCAACATCAGTCAATAACTCCTTATTAACTAACTTTCGATTCCCATTTATAACGAAGCATCTAAAATGCAATTTCATAAACATTTCAATAACACACTTTCCAATAATCCATTTCGATACTACGATGTATAGCTTATCGTCTTAACTTCAAAATAAGAAAAAACTTTTCAAGGGACTCAATCTAGTCATATGCATTTCTTAACCGCATTCTTGAATATCAATTAACATAAATGCGGCAAGCTGACAGAATTGTTAGCACGCCGAGCAAAATGCTTAGTGGCATTTCGTCTGCATTTAAGCTACAGTTTCAAATCCGCTGAGTTCGACTTTGATTTTCATACTTTTGGGATCTTAAAATAAGTATTATTTGAGCACTGGATTCATTATAATCGACTTACCCCTTCCACTTCTGTCAAAATTTGAAATCAATATCTGTATATACGAAAGGCAGGATGTATGAGTGTGTGTGTGTGTGTGTGTACGTGAATGTAATTTATGCACGTCCATAAATTCATCACGACCCATAGCTGTATTTTCGTCAAATTATTTTTCCCGAGGCTCCCGCAGGTAGTGGTAAAAATCGATTAACTTTTAACAATTTTGAAGTTTGCTAACGTGAGTTAAGTCCCTTCTTGCTATAGCGAAGTGAAAATATGTGTGTGTGTGTGTGTGTGTGTGTAAGGGAGAGCGACAGAGAAGTTGTGTTGATGTATGTGTGTGTGAGGGAGAGAGAGAGTGTGTGTGTGTGTGATAGCGTTCAACAAAAATAAAACTGTAAAATATTTTATCTTAGACACGAGATGTAGTATTCAAATTTAGAATGTTTTTGAAAGACACTATATTTTATAATCAGATTATATATACTTTCTCACTCCTCAATTAGAATATAATTTATTTTAAATCATTTATTTATCTTAAATCGTTCATCTTTTTTCCCCCTCTCTCTGTCACATACACACATTACTTAGGGCGCGAAAGAGTTTTGCTTTTAGTTTACGCCGAGGAAAAAAGTGTCTTGTTGACAATCCATTTATTTAACAACATAGAAACAAAGAGGTAGGTAACAATTTGTCAGTGAATTACACAATATAAATGGGTAAAATTTCCGAGGCTTCACCCCACCCCACCCCGTTTCTCGGACCACAAAAAGTGTTTTGTAGCATATTAGGAGGCCAGGGTAGTTGATTCCACGCAATAAATACAGTTTTTTCTTAGTGAAAATCGAGTGAGTGTTATCTAAAAATGTGTCTGAAGACTTTCATGGTAAATTTGTGATTTAAAAAAAAAAGGTTTTCCAGGTTCTTAATTTCCATATTTTCCCACGTACATAGAAAAACAGATGGCGAAAAGTTCAATGGGTGTGGGGGTGAAATTTCCGAGGTTTCACTACACCCCATCCCGTTTTTCGGACAACAAAAAGTGTTTTGTAGCATGTTAGGAGGTCAGGGTATTTGATTCCACGCAAAAAATCCGATTTTCTTTCTAAGTGAAAATCGTGCAAGTGTTAATCTAAAAATTTACCAACCTTTCATTAATTTCTGCATATGAAATTCTCCGTATGTAATTTTGCTTTCTCGGTGTTCAAGGCAGATGATGACTGGCAAAGCAACAGTGACCTAATGCTGACATTGGATACAATGACCTGATCTACAGTAATGCGCTGATTGAAATCGAGGATGCCCTGCTCAAAATGGGTGGATTGGCATTGAACACATTCGGTTTGCCATCCTCATTGCGACAGGACATTAACACACTCCCACCAATGTTACTTCTGGAGTTGTCGCATGACACTGATGGCCTTGCAGAGTACCTGAGAGCAATGGACCGAAATTGCTCCCTGGTCAGAGCCTGGTGTACAAAACTGTCGTCAGTGCCGTTGAAAAACAGGCGGGCGGCATTTTTTTCCTCGATGCCGCTAGAGGTACCAGCAAATCCTTTATAATACAATTAATACTTGCTAAGATTCGTCTCGAGGAACAATTTGTGCTAGCAGTTGATTCCTCGGGAATCGCTGCTACGTTATTGCCGGGGGGTAGGACGGTGCACTCGGCATTCAAACTGCCTTTATATTTGGCAAGGGCCGAGGTTTCTACTTGCAACATGGGCAAAAATTCAGAGGAAGCTGAAGTTCTTTGACAGTGCCGTCTCATTGCATGGGACGAATGCACAATGACCAATAAGGGTGCCCTTAAGGCACTGGACCGATCACTGAAAGGCATCAAGGATTCTACAGCTTCTATCAGTGGTGTAACTTTATTTCTTTCAGGAGATTTTCGACAAACCCTTCCTGTCATCTCTAAAGGGAGCTGGGCTGATGAAGTGCGCGCATGCCTTAAGTCATCTACATTGTGGCTCCAGGTTAAAACCTTAAGCCTAAGTACAAACATGCGTGCGCACTTGCTTGGCGATAGCCCGTCTGCAGCATTTGCTGAAGACATTTTAACCCTTGAAGAAGGCAAGGTCCCTAGGAAATGATAGGGGCGACATATCTATATCTGAACTGTGCAACACCGTGGAAAATCCTTCCGATCTTTTGGAAACAGTATTCCCCAATCTGGAAAGTAATTATGCAGACATCAATTGGCTCAGTGAAAGAAACATCCTGGGCCCCCAAAACGTAGCTGTCAGTGCTATCAATGACCAGCTCATAAGCCGAATTCCGGGTGAGGAGAGCATCTACAAATCGATTGACCATCTACAAATCGATTGACATTGTCACTTACACTATTGAGTTTCTCAACTCATTGGAGCCAACAGGGCTTCTACCTCACACTCTTAGGCTAAGAGTTGGATACCCAATTATGCTAATCAGAAATTTGCTTCCGCATAAACAGTGCAACGGGACCTGCTTAGTAATCAAGTCCCTGACGCCCCACTTGATTGAGGCCACCATCGTTACAGGGTGCGGGAGTGGTGAAAATGCGTTTATTTCACGGATGCAGCTTTAACCCTCGGGGTCAGGCATGCCGTTTAACTTCAGCAGATCGCAGTTCCCGCTGAGATCACGCTTCTGCATGTCCATCAACAAATTACAATGCCTAACAGTATCGGTGGCAAGCAACCATTTGGGGTTTTCCATTCGATCGGGATAAAAATTAATAAACCGATTCCTTATAGGATTCCCACTAAAATTGGTTACACCCCATTTTCCACCATAACCTTTACCAATTTTTACATATTTTGCTCTAATTTGATGCCCGCATTGTTGCGTTAAGTTCTCAAAACAAGAAAATTCTTTAAGTTCTCAAAAAAAATCGATAAACCGATTCCTTATGGGATTTCCCAATCAAATTGCCTGCAGCACATTTTCAGCCAAACGTTTACCAATTTCAATAGATTTCGCTCAAATTAGATGTCGGTGTCACTTATTTAAGTTTGAAATAAAGTGCTTGATCACTTAATAATCCTAACTTAATTCCGGGCAACGTCGGGCTATACTGCTAGTATAGACATATTTATTGGCAATCCCAAAGAAAAGACTTTGATTACATATTCTTATTTTATACAATGTTTGCATGTGCAGGTTAACAAGCGTCGTTTCTTTCAGTAGGCCTCATGAATTCTTTATAAAGTGGGTTTCTGTTTAATTAAGGAACAGAGCTGAGCATAACTGATATTTCCACATTAGAAATCGTTTAGCTATATACGAAAATGCAGTAAAAAATATTGTTTTCCGTTTGTTGCTCATAAATATAATTACTTTCTAAGTACGCGTAGAGTGTCTTTTTCTTTCTAAACGAATCAATATAAATGTAATTGCATGAACATAAACAATTTGTAGGCTTATTCCTCACGACTTTCGTAACATGTTTGAATTCACATTCTCGTCCAACTGAATATATCACATGCATTTTGGTATCTATTTCAAACAATATACACAGGAGTGGCTGTGTGGTAAGTAGCTTGCTTACCAACCACATGGCTCTGGGTTCAGTCCCACTGCGTGGCACTTTGGGCAAGTGTTTTCTACTATAGCCTAGGGCCGACCAAAGCCTTGTGAGTGGATTTGGTAGACGGAAACTGAAAGAAGCCCGTCGTATATGTTTGTATATATATATATATATATATATTATATATATATATATATATATATGTGTGTGTGTGTGTGTGTGTGTGTGTGTGTGTGTGTGTGAGTGTGTGTGTATGTTTGTGTGTCTGTGTTTGTTCCCGCAACATCGCTTTACAACCGATGCTGGTATGTTTACGTCCCCGTAACTTAGCGGTTCGGCAAAAGAGACCGATAGAATAAGTTTCTAGGTTTAGAAAAGAATAAGTCCTGGGGTCGATTTGCTCGACTAAAACCGGTGCTCCAGCATGGCCACAGTCAAATGACTGAAACAAATAAAGGAGTAAAAGAGTATATAGGAATATGTCTTGTAAAATTATCCTTGTAAGTCAGTATATAAATATGAACGTATGTGTGTGTTAGTATGAGCTTATCTTTAATTTTAATTATACTGATATATCTAGATACAAATGTGCAATAATCGAACAATTAGAGGGTGCCGTTTTCGAGTTAAATACCAAATGACATATTACAGTGGTGTATCAAGTATACTGAAGTGCTCTAAGTGTCCACTATTTTAGCAAACTTACCTATTTAATATCAACATGATATTTGCAATGTCTACCAAGTAGTTTACTTGAATATGGTGGTATTTTGGAATGTAGCTACAATTAGTACAAAAATAAAAAGAAAACCTATCAACAACGCTTTTAGGTATCATATTCAGCTGAGAGACTACACTTGGAAACTCCAAGTAGTTGGTGACAGATTATATGGAGAAAATTTGGGTGAAAATATTATCGCTGTTATGATTATTAGTGATTATGATGATAATTCTAGAAACATTCCACAAATATCTGCAGCAAATTAAAATGGTCTCAATCGATAAAGTTTCAAAACTTGAGAAACCTACACTTGACTGTTTAAGAGTGAGTGACTGTGGTAAAATACTTAATTTAAAAACACAAAATAGAAAATAAAGTATACACTCCACTTGATCTCTGTTGAATGGTGGTACTTATCTTGTATTAGATGTATATTCGAAAACTACCAAATTCACCGTATTCCAAAACTTGTCAATACACCCGGAGAATATTTCCTTTCTCGTATAAGTATAGAAATAAATTATTATTTACTGATTGCTCATATTGGGATTCTGCGAAATAAGAAATTTTGACTAATAAAAATTAGATCATTAGAACTGCGAAAAATATCATCGTTTAAAAGCTGCATTTTGAATAATTAAGGTAAATGAAACAAACACACAGTTAAAATTAATTTAATTACTCGAATACAGATTCCAGCAGGGCATGACAGCAATATGGTCTCTAGCATATTTAGAATATCAGATTCAGGCCCTACCGCTACTACATTTAATTAATTTCAATTTATTTAAATTCCCGATTATCTCTTTAGCGTTTCTTGAACAAAATTAATCATTCCGATAATGCCTTGTTCATCATTACTGTAGGTGTAATTTCAATTAGTTAAAAATTTTCCTTTCCCTATATGAAATAGGATAGCGCACTCTTTTCTATGATAAATGGTGCTTTGATGCTGCAATATATAATGTACAACTCGAAATGAAAGGATCAGAATGAAAATCTACAGTTTCGGTTTAACGTAACTACGTTTATTCGATTCTTTCCACAACCTTCTATTAATTCGATTGGAACTTTAAGCGAATAGGACAAAGCGGACTGCTTTCCAATAAAATAGCCAAGCAAAGAAACTAAACTATTGTTGTATTAACGTCATATGCCCGTGGGCAAGAGCGTGGGCTACTAACTCCAAGATTCCGAGTTCGATTCCAGGCAGTGACCTGAATAACAACAACTCTCATATAGGCGAAGGAGAGGCTGTGTGGTAAGTAGCCTGCTTACCAACCATATGGTACCGGGTTCATTCCCACTGCGTGGTACCTTGGGCAAGTGTCTTCTACTATAGCCTCTGGTCGACCAAAGCCTTGTGAGTGGATTTGGTAGACTGAAACTGAAAGAAGCGCGTCGTATATATATATATATATATATATATATATATAAGTGTGTGTGTGTGTGTGTGTGCGCGCGCGTGTGTGTGTGTATGTTTGTGGGTCTGTGTTTGTCCCCCCAAATCGCTTGACCGATCCGGTGTGTTTACGTCCCCGTAACTTAGCGGTTCGGCAAAAAAGACCGATATAATAAGTACTAGGCTTATAACTCCTGGGGTCGATTTGCTCGACTAAAAAGGCGGTGCTCCAGCATGGCCACAGTCAAATGCCTGAAACAAGTAAAAAGAGTAAAAGAGTAAAACTATTTCATACGATTCATTTATTCCTTTATTTCTCTCAATCATTTGACTGCGGCCATGCTAGAGCACTGCATTTAGTCGAACAAATCGCCTCCCACCCAGGACTTATTCATTCATTGTAAGCCTAGTACTTACTCCATCTATTTTGCGGTACCACTAAGTTACTGAAGCGTAAACACCCCAACATCGGTTGTCAAGCGATGGTGGGGAGACAAAGACACATAAGCATATATATATATATATATATATATATATATATATATATATACGACGGGCGTCTTTGAATTTCCGTCTAGCAAATCCTCTCACAAGGCTTTGATCGGCCCAAAGTTATAGTAGGAGACGTGGAGGCGCAATGGCCCAGTGGTTAGGGCAGCGGACTCGCAGTCGTAGGATCGCGGTTTCGATTCCCAGACCGGGCGTTGTGAGTATTTATTGAGCGAAAACACCTAAAGCTTCACGAAGCTCCGGCAGGGATGGTGGTGATCCCTGCTGTACTCTTTCACCACAACTTTCTCTCACTCTTACTTCCTGTTTCTGTTGTACCTGTATTTCAAAGGGCCGGCCTTGTCACTCTCTGTGTCACGCTGAATATCCCCGAGAACTATGTTAAGTGTACACGTGTCTGTGGAGTGCTCAGCCACTTATACGTTAATTTCACGAGCAGGCTGTTCCGTTGATCGGATCAACCGGAACCCTCGTCGTCGTCGTAACCGACGGAGTGCTTCCCCTAGTAGAAGACACTCACCCAGGGTGCCACACAGTGGGACTGAACTCGGAACCATGTGGATGGTAAGCAAACTACTTACGACATAACCACTCCTGCGCCTATTACTCGCCTACTATAACGTAAAATGAAACATTCATAGGTTTTTAGCACGACTGTAAACAATTTGTGTACAAAATAAGTGCATGAAAAGAAACAAATTACACATGTTTTAGGTGGGTGGATATGATACACAGTCGCTGAAGAGGTTTCCAGCTAGCGTCGAAATCCGTGTACAGTCACAAAGTTTTCTCCCTACTAACATTTTGTATAGACGAAATGTTTATAATCGTCATAACACACTGTGCTTGATGAAAATATACAGGAATATCATATAGTACTTCATAGCAAGTTATAGATTTTGACAGGAAATAACCGAGGTAACGTAAGATGTGTTTGTGTGTGCGTATGCACGTACACACACACATACACACACATATAGTTATGTGTGTGTGTGTACATACGCACACTCACAAATATATATATATACATACCTGGACACTAATGTGATCGTTGTTTGTGTACGTGTTTTTGTTCCTGCCGGGGTATGTATGTATAACGTGCGCTTGCATGTTTGTTAGTTAATCGAAAGGTATCGTTACAGTGACGTGACACAACTAATAAAACTGATGGTATGCAGCTAATAATTTTTGCTTGAAAAGTTAATTTTAATCTGAAAGTTCGACATAACGAATAAAGCGAATAGCAAGTAATTCTCTTTCTAACCGTAAGGTTTCTTTTTTTTTTTTTGTTATCATTTATGAAATAAATTATGGAACTCATATATCCAATAAAACATGTCATTGGTTGAAATCCAATATTTTTTGAGTTAACAATTCCAATATCTATAAAACCATTCATAATTTTTCTAAAACATACAAAGGATATTTGCCACATATGGTTAGAAGTATAATCTAAGGAATGAGTTGAATGGGTCACGTCTGAATTATGGACAAAATTACTTTATTTCATTGAGAAAGTGACATACCTTGTTATCAATCATGAAACATACTCTTCGCGGCTTTCACCATCAAGCTAACATATATATTCTTCCTGATATTACCTTACAAATATGAAGCATGAATCCGCAATTATTCTACTGAAAGCCATAACTTTGTTAAGTCCATTAATGTATATAAACAATACAAAATTTGCAGAATTTTATAACTTCTTACAAGGGCTGCTGATATGATTTGCGTTACATTAACCTATCCCTGAATGCTAATAACGGATTCGATAGCAGCCAGGCTCCATAAACCGACGAAAAGTGTTTACCACTTTAATTAATTATTCTCTTTATTTATATGTAATATACAATTAGGTTATTACGAAGATAGTAATAATTGGTGTTAATACAATGGCTGTTTGTTTGTGTTGACTGTGGTTAAGTCTAAAATGATAATTATAGCAATAAAAACATCGCTTATAATTACCGGCAAACTTCATTTTCTTACATGTTGCTAAAGTAATAAATCCTCGCTCGCTTTCATGAACATCAATTATTTCCATTCTTCGTCTGAACGATAGAAATATTCACACTTTAGCATAATAGCTTAGGAATGTCTGTTTATCCTGTCTAATTCTATACCAGTGACTCGAACACAATCAAATCATTATATTTTACCTTCAAAGCAGATGAACAATGCGGGAAATGATAAGAAATATTATCTCGTATTTATTTCTACCATAAGTCCATCTTTGATTGATTTTAGACATCTCTCTATTGGAATGTTATTGGAATATAATTGGCATTCATTTCCTCATGATTGTAGGCGTGAAAAGGTAAATTAAGTCAAGTAGGAGTTGTTCATGAAAATTACAGGGTTATCGCTCTGAAACGTAATTACGAAAAATAGGAATAAAATGAGAAAAAAGATAGATATATGTATAGACTACATAGATAAATTATATATAATTGATATAGTTATAAAAGGCCATTCGGTTATAAAGTCCAGCCACTCATCACTAGCAAGCAAATATGGCTTGATATATGTATCATGCTTTTGTTAATAATTGAAGGGGCATTTGAAGTTGCGAGCTTCCCTTTACTCTGGCGCGTTGAAACATCCAGGGTGTTACAGTTGGAAGGAGAGAAACCTGTTCTAGCACCAGTCTTGTACTTCTTACATATCATGAGTACTGGTACACTATGGTAGAAAATGCCTTGTTAAGGAATTCAACCAACGAATTTATGCACACTGACACAAGAACCATGTGCCCTCCACTCATAATTATACTCATTATTTAAATTTAGTCATCCAATATTAAACTGTATAAACGTTGAATATGTTCCAATATGAACGTTAATGGTCGAACCATTTCAATTCTGTTTATTGTAGGTCCATCCAGATATATATGAACGAGGCCATGGACATAAAAACGAGAATTCAAGATGGTTTGGTTCTCCAGATCGAGGTGGATTACGCTCTATTTACAGAATATCGCAAACTCTCAATTAATGAATAATTGAATATTTTCAAATTAGAATTTCGCAAATCCATATTTTAAGTTAATTACTTCTAGATAAACTAAACGTAATAACCAGGAGCTAACTCCGTCTAGGGAGATGTGCTGTCGACCGTCATATAGTGCATGTCAAGCAAATACTTAAAGACACTAATTTGCATAATATGTTTGAGCCAATAAATTTAATTATCATGCAGAGACTTAGGTAACGATATGTTAAATTATCATAAATTTTTATCTCTTTTCAGGTGATCGATCAATTTTAAAGCAGTCCAGCAGTTCCCATAAAATTTAGTTTGCAACCTGAATGACTAGAAATTTCGTTTTTGTAACTGTTTTGAAAGATTCGTTATGTGAGCTGGTGCGTTGATAAACAAAAACAAAACAAATGACTTACAGTATGACCAAATTAATCAAACAATTATTTAGTTATTTGGATATTTCACGAATTGACAAATAATAAAGGGAGAAAATTGAACCAGTGCGCGTGTTAATAATATTGGCATAATGATTCACCCTTCACAAAAAAGAGAAAAAATAAAGTTTGTATACAAAATAGGTATAATGAAAACGTCAGAATAAGTTTTGTTTAGTGTTGTGAGTTTTATGTGTAGAACCACAAGAATTGAATTCATACTTTTATTTTACAGAATACGAGAAATTACTCAAAAGAAACCGGAATTTTGCAATATTATTTTATTCACTTAGTTTTACATGTTTACACTTTTATCGCCTTCACAGTATTCTCCATTTGAAGTATTCCATCAGTCTAGACGCGTTTTCCACTATTCGAAGCAGTGCGGAAAATCTTGCGATGTGATGCTTTTAATACCTCTGTCGTTTCTTTCTTCACCTCTTCCACATCTGCGAATCCCATAGCACCAGCTTTCTTCATCAGTGTTGACCTTCGTAAAAAGTTTTGGATAACTTCCAGCAGTTCATTCAGTTTCCGACATGTATTCAGTTATCACTGCTTTTGATCTTCTGTGAGCAAGCGAGGCACAAATTTTGCTGCAACTCTTTTCATTCGCAATTCCTCGCTCAAAATTTGTTGGCAGCAGCTCTAGAATACACCAGTCATATCACAAAGTTCGTCAGTGTTTTTCGGTGACGGTCCTCCAGTATCAGTTCATGAATTTTCATGATGTTTTGATTCGTTCGGGAGGTTGATGGTCGTCCTCAACAAGGTTGGTCTTCAAGCGACAAGTCATCATTCCTAAAGCGTGGAAACCACTCGTAAGTTTGTGTTTTGCTCATGGCAGCCTCCTTGTAAGCTGTTTGAGGCATGAGAACTGATTCGACCGTCGTTTTCCCCAGCAGAAAACAGAATTTCGCAGAAGCACACTGTTCGTTCGTTTCAGCCATTACAAAAATCGACGAACAGGGGAGAAGCACTGCAAAGCAAAGACGCACCACGTGGAATTACGACTCCACCCGACGTCGCCGCCCCAAAGACTGATGCCTGAGTGCCGCATCAAGTGGCTTCTAGAGGCAGAAGCCCAAACTAACTACGAAGGACATGTGCAACGAGAGCATTTCCTGTTGCTTGTGGGTTCCCCTCGTACATTTCTTTTATTTATTGAATTTTCATTTCAGTTGTTTGAAATACATTTGTTATCGTTTCATCAGTAGTGAAGTGTAAAGCGCAATATCTTGACCTTCGATTGCCCTTCGAGTGACCTCCAGGTGGTCCCGAAAATAGGTGGGTGAGAGAAAGGTAACTTCTTACTGGGGGTCAAATCTGAATGCTTGCCTTAGTGTAGTGTCCGCGAATGACATCCAGGAAGAAAGTTGTTTAGAACGAGGCTATTTATTGCGTCTAAATACCACATAGAATTGCATCCAAAGTTCTAAATAAACTGCCAATTCCTCTCTTCTGCTGCAGACGATCCCTATATCAGAATTCTCTCGTTATGGCCGTCATTGCTTATTATTGATGGACATTTAGGGAAAGACTACGATTCACAACTAGAATTTATTCTCAATATGTTACGGAATTTCTAGCTAATTATAGATGATATTGTCGATAGCATAATTTAAATCTCATCACAAAACGACCGATAAATCACACAATATAGGGATATAAATTGCAATAATTGTTTCTGAGTTAGGCACAACATCAGGTTTTAAGGGAAAGGCATAAAAGATGTCACAAACAACAATTCTTGACAGTACCTTACAGTTACTGTACTTATCGACTACGAAATATGAAATGCAAAGTCGATCACAGCGGGATTTGAACACAGAACGCAAAGAATATGAACTATTAGAGCAAAACATTTTACCATCCGCTAACAATTCTATACAGCAAGAGATCCTGTATATGATCGCTCCGCTCGCTAGAAAATACATTTACATTATACACAGATATTATTCTACTGTCATCAAAAGAATAAGTTTGCATTAGTGATATAGACGTTGATATAAAAAGGGAAATGCCTACGGATGGGATGTCTACTGGATTAATGATATCCTGATGATAAACAACTGTAAACATTATCATGAACCAATAAACACGCTTCTATCTGATCACTCTGCTAGAAGTAGCAATCAAATTTCCTTCGAATCGTATGCTGTTGAGTTGAAGAGAAAGAACAAATTGGATATTGTAACCTTAGGTGGTTAATTCCGGACAGAATGTACTCAGTGTGTACAGAAAGGACCTGTAATTACAAGTGTATTCTTTTGGGACTGAAATGGCAAAACCATAACAATAAATGAGTAGAAAGAATGAAGTACACACTTTAAACAGTCAGTTTCAGAAAAATGCTTGTCAACCAACAGACTTTTTTTTTTAATCGTTTTCTATGTTACACACTTAATAGCATTCCGCATTCATGAAAGGTGTCATATTTTTTTGCAAACTAGCGATGCATATAATATTGTATTGGCATCCTTTCTGTCTCGGGAGACAATGGAGTTGCGCATTTTTTTTTTCTAGGTCTAGTCCGGCTGTTATATTTTATTTCCTGTTACATTTCTTGCTGTGGCTGTGTAGTCCTATCCTGGACAAACACTCCCTCTGGCAGGTACTGCAAATGTAGCGAAGACTGTTCCTGGCTGGTTGTAGTGTCATGGTCTCTTGTTTATGTCTCTTCCTTTCTTTCAATTTCTCCTCTCTCTTTCTGCCACTCCTCTGTATACCCTCTTTTACTGTACGTCGCCATTCTCCACGGTTGCCGGCGACTGCCTCCCAACCGCTAATGTGATGTTGCAGGCCTTCATATCCCTTTTGCAAACATCCTTGTAACGTAAGATCGGTCTACCCACAGACCTAGTACCCCTAGCAAGCTCTCCGTAGAGTATGTCCTTGGGGATTCTGCCATCTTTCATACGGCTAACATGCCCAAGCCATCTCATACGTCTTTGTGTGAGGAGTGCAAACATGCTTGGTATTCCTGCTTGCCTGAGGACATCTTGTTGGGGATATGATTCTGCCATTTGATGTGGAGGATTTTTCGGAGGCAGCGCAGGTGAAAGATGTTTAGGCGACGCTCTTGGCGTGTGTATAGCGTCCAGGTCTCGCTTCCATACAGTAGAGTGCTGAGTACACATGCCTGGTAGATCTTCATTTTTGTGGTCTTGGTCAGCTTATTGTTGTCCCAAGCCCGTTTGGAGAGTTGGGCCATCGCAGCAGCTACCTTGCCAATGCGTATATTGAGCTCAGCGTCAAGGGATAGGTTGTAGGTAAACTTCTCCACCTCTTGTAATCTGTGGTCTCCAATATGTATGTTTGGGATGTCCGATGTAGCCTGGCCCATGATGTTGGTCTTTTTAAGGCTGATAGCTAAGCCAAAGTCGTTACATGCTTGCTCAAAACAGTTAATGAGTCTTTGGAGGGCTTCTTCTGTGTGTGTTACCAGAGCGGCATCATCAGCAAATAACATCTCCTTGATCAGGACGTTTCTGATTTTGGTCTTGGCACGCAGGCGCGAGAGATTGAACAGTTTCCCGTCACTTCTACTGTGCAGAAACACTACATCATCTGATGTCTGAAAGGCATGTGACAGCAAGAGTGAGAAGAAGATGCCAAACAATGTAGAAGCGAGGACACAGCCTTGCTTTACTCCGTTTTTTATTTGGAAGGCGGCTGATGTTGAACCGTTGTGCTGTATGGTGCCTTGCATGTCATCATGGAAAGACTTGATGATCCTCAGCAGCTTTGGTGGACATCCGATTGTTTGGAGCAGGAGGAAGAGGCCTGTTCTGCTTACCGAGTCAAAAGCCTTTGTTAGATCAATGAAGGCCATATATAATGGCATTTTCTGCTCTCTGGACTTCTCCTGAAGTTGGCGTATGGAGAATATCATATCGATAGTTGATCTGCTTCTTATTAAGCCACACTGCGATTCCGGATAGATTCGAGAAGCAAGTTGTTGTAGCCTGGCCAGGATAACGCGGGCAAAGGTCTTTCCAACAGTGCTTAGAAGGGATATACCACGGTAATTGTTACAATCACCACGGTCACCTTTGTTTTTGTAGAGCGTAATGATGTTGGCATCCCGCATATCCTGAGGGACTGTACCCTCTTCCCAGCACTGACACAGAAGCTCATGAAGGTGCCGAAGCAGGATGGTGTTTTTGCCGGCTTTGATGATCTCTGAGGGGAAGCCGTCTTTTCCCGGAGCCTTATTTCTTGCTAGGGAGTCAACAGCCTTGGTGAGCTCTTCTATAGATGGCGGACTGTCAAGTTCGCACATGACTGGCAAGATCTTGACACTCTCGACTGCAGCCTCAGCCACTGTGGTCTCCCGTGAGTAGAGATCCTGGTAGTGCTCCACCCATCTATCCATTTGCTTGCCTTGATCCCTGATGAGATCTCCAGTAGTTGATTTCAGAGGGGCTGACTTGGTTGCGGATGGACCGAGGGCCTTCTTCAAACCAGCATACATCCCACGGGTGTCGCCCCTGTCAGCAGCTGACTGGATACTCTGACAGATTTCCTGCCAATACCTATTTGCACAGTGTCTGGCTGTCAGTTGGGTTTTATTTCGTGCCTTTCTGAGTTCTTCGAGTGACTTTATAGAAGAGTCACTCTTGTATTGCAGCAGAGCTGCACGCTTTGCTTCGATAACTGGCTCCAGCTCTGAGAGCCCAGCATTGAACCAATCTGGGTTTTGCCTTTCTCTCATGCCGAAAGTATCCAATGATGTCGTATACAAGGCTTCCCTGATATAGTCTCACCTACTTTCAGCAGAGGAGGTTGGGCAGCTACTGAGGGCAACCTTGATAGAAGCAGCAAAATATTTTTGCAGTGTAGGGTCCGAGGTTCTGGCGGTGTTGATGCGTGGTCGGCCCACTTTCTTGGAGCGATGGACTTTTTTAGGGAGAATCCTCACCCTGCTTCTAATTAGTGAGTGGTCTGTGTCACAATCCGCACTGTGGTAGCTGCGGGTCAATAGAGTAGAACTCAGAAAGGATCTCCGTGTAATGATGAGATCCAGCTGATGCCAGTGGTGAGATCTTGGATGTCTCCAGGATGCCTTGTGGGATGGCTTGCTGGTAAAGAATGTGTTTGTGATGCACAGGTTGTGGTATGTGCAGAATTCGAGTAGTCTCTGACCATTGTCATTCATGTTGCCAATACCAAAGTGTCCAACACAAATGGGCCACGAATCATGGTCAGATCCCACGCGAGCGTTAAAATCCCCTAGAAGGTAGATATTTTCAGTCGTTGGTATATTTTCTAGGACACAGTTGAGATCTTTGTAGAACTGGTCCTTGGTCTCCTCTGAGCTATAGAGAGTGGGAGCATAGATGCTGAGTAGATGTACTGAGCCAGAAGAAGTCGAGAGGCGCAGTGAGAGGATAGGCTCAGTGCCTCCCGATGGTGGTTCTATTGAGGAGAGTAGTGAGTTTCTCACTGCAAAGCCAACGCCATGTTGACGAGGTTCTTCTGGATCTCTTCCCTGCCAAAAGAAGGTGAAGTCCTGCTCTTTGAGTCTGCCGATTGAGGGAAGTCTTGTCTCCTGCAGCCCAGCAATATCTATGTTGAGCCTCTTTAGTTCACGGTCAATGATGGCCGTTTTCCTTGTGTCTTCAATACCGAGAAGATCGTCAGATATTCCAGGACACATGGTCCTGACATTCCAGCTTGCCAACTGCAGAACTGGTGTTTTCTTGAATTTTAGTTGCTTGCCTGGTGCAGAGGTTGCAGGCCGCATTTCGAGTCGTACTCTTAGCTCCAAGCACCCAATGGAACAGGCGGCTTGTGGCGGGTCAGCACCTTATTAACTGGGGGCTGCCCAGCTTGAGGTGGGCAGTAGCTAACCAATAGGACACGGAAGTCCCTCCCACCGGCAGAGGTAACCCGTAGCGTCCATATTTTACGCCAATCTGAATGGACTTATCACTCGTAACTGTTACCTCCCGTGTTGTTTCTGCAGCTTTTTACAGCAGCACTAAAGTGTCCTCTCCAGTTTTGCGCAGGCCTGGGCTATAGATAAGAAAGTCCTGGGTAGCCCAATCGTCAGGTTTCCTCTCTCGACCTTGCTGATGTAGTCCAGTGGAGTGCAGTGCATTACGTTTGGCACCAGCTTGGTTGCAGGAGCTGCCGGAAGTGTGTCGAATCGAACACTAGACCGCCTTCGGGGCTCCACTCCGGATTTCATTGAAGGTTGTCTCCTTTCCGTAACCCTGGATAGGGGCCCATACCGGGTACTGTCAGCCGGAGCCAGCTGAGCCCGGAACTCGTGTCAGGCAGGGTCGTCACTCCCTGAAGTGGTGAAGAAGTTCGCTACCCACTACCTTTTCAAGTAATGTTAAATTATTATTAGGTTTTTTTTTTTTTTTGCCTATGTTAAATTTCAACCACTAATATTCACCATCATCATCAACAGCAGCAGTTGTAGTAGAAGCAGCAATATCACTAGGAGGGAAGTGGGAAGGGGAGAGAATAGAGAGATATCCGGTATTGGTGGTGGGGGTGGGTTTGGGCGGGCGCACGGCGAACAGGTCAGCCGGAATTTAGGTAGAAATTCTAATAGGTTGCTAGCGATGAGATCATTTAAAACTGTCAGTAGAGAGGGAGAAAAAAGAAAAAAGACCAAAAATATTCTTAGCTTTGCGTATCGCCATCGTGTGGCAGAATAAAAATAAAAATGGCCAGCGAACAGGTCAGTCGGAATTTAGGTAGAATTAACGAAATTCTAATAGGTTGCTAGCGATGAGATCATTTAAAACTGTCAGTAGAGAGGGAGAAAAATGAAAAAAAGGACCAAAAATATTCTTAGCTTTGCGTATCGTCATCGTGTGGCAGAATAAAAATAAAAATGGCCAGCGAACAGGTCAGCCGGAATTTAGGGAGAATTAACGAAATTCTAATAGGTTGCTAGCGATGAGATCATTTAAAACTGTCAGTAGAGAGGGAGAAAAAAGAAAAAAGGAGCAAAAATATTCTTAGCTTTGCGTATCGTCATCGTGTGGCAGAATAAAAATAAAAATGGCCAGCGAACAGGTCAGCTGGAATTTAGGTAGAATTAACGGAATTCTAATAGGTTGCTAGCGATGAGATCATTTAAAACTGTCAGTAGAGAGGGAGAAAAAAGAAAAAAAGGACCAAAAATATTCTTAGCTTTGCCTATCGTCATCGTGTGGCAGAATAAAAATAAAAATGGCCAGCGAACAGGTCAGCCGGAATTTAGGGAGAATTAACGATATTCTAATAGGTTGTTAGCGATGAGATCATTTAAAACTGTCAGTAGAGAGGGAGAAAAAAGAAAAAAATGAGCAAAAATATTCTTAGCTTTGCGTATCGTCATCGTGTGGCAGAATAAAAATAAAAATGGCCAGCGAACAGGTCAGCCGGAATTTAGGTAGAATTAACGAAATTCTAATAGGTTGCTAGCGATGAGATCATTTAAAACTGTCAGTAGAGAGGGAGAAAAAAGAAAAAAAGGAGCAAAAATATTCTTAGCTTTGCGTATCGTCATCGTGTGGCAGAATAAAAATAAAAATGGCCAGCGAACAGGTCAGCCGGAATTTAGGGAGAATTAACGAAATTCTAATAGGTTGTTAGCGATGAGATCATTTAAAACTGTCAGTAGAGAGGGAGAAAAAAGAAAAAAAGGAGCAAAAATATTCTTAGCTTTGCGTATCGTCATCGTGTGGCAGAATAAAAATAATAATGGCCAGCGAACAGGTCAGCCGGAATTTAGGGAGAATTAACTAAATTCTAATAGGTTGTTAGCGATGAGATCATTTAAAACTGTCAGTAGAGAGGGAGAAAAAGAAAAAAAGGAGCAAAAATATTCTTAGCTTTGCGTATCGTCACCGTGTGGCAGAATAAAAATAAAAATGGCCAGCGAACAGGTCAGCCAGAATTTAGGTAGAATTAACGAAATTCTAATAGGTTGCTAGCGATGAGATCATTTAAAACTGTCAGTAGAGAGGGAAGAAAAGAAAAAAAGGACCAAAAATATTCTAGCTTTGCGTATCGTCATCGTGTGGCAGAATAAAATTAAAAATGGCAGCGAACAGGTCAGCCGGAATTTAGGTAGAATTAACGGAATTCTAATAGGTGCTAGCGATGAGATCATTTAAAACTGTCAGTAGAGAGGGAGAAAAAAGAAAAAAAGGACCAAAAATATTCTTAGCTTTGCGTATCGTCATCGTGTGGCAGAATAAAAATAATAATGGCCAGCGAACAGGTCAGCCGGAATTTAGGGATAAATAACGAAATTCTAATAGGTTGTTAGCGATGAGATCATTTAAAACTGTCAGTAGAGAGGGAGAAAAAAGAAAAAAAGGACCAAAAATATTCTTAGCTTTGCGTATCGTCATCGTGTGGCAGAATAAAAATAAAAATGGCCAGCGAACAGGTCAGCCGGAATTTAGGGAGAATTAACGAAATTCTAATAGGTTGTTAGCGATGAGATCATTTAAAACTGTCAGTAGAGAGGGAGAAAAAAGAAAAAAAGGAGCAAAAATATTCTTAGCTTTGCGTATCGTCATCGTGTGGCAGAATAAAAATAAAAATGGCCAGCGAACAGGTCAGCCAGAATTTAGGTAGAATTAACGAAATTCTAATAGGTTGCTAGCGATGAGATCATTTAAAACTGTCAGTAGAGAGGGAGAAAAAAGAAAAAAAGGACCAAAAATATTCTTAGCTTTGCGTATCGTCATCGTGTGGCAGAATAAAAATAATAATGGCCAGCGAACAGGTCAGCCGGAATTTAGGTAGAATTAACGAAATTCTAATAGGTTGCTAGCGATGAGATCATTTAAAACTGTCAGTAGAGAGGGAGAAAAAAGAAAAAAAGGACCAAAAATATTCTTAGCTTTGCGTATCGTCATCGTGTGGCAGAATAAAAATAATAATGGCCAGCGAACAGGTCAGCCGGAATTTAGGTAGAATTAACGAAATTCTAATAGGTTGCTAGCGATGAGATCATTTAAAACTGTCAGTAGAGAGGGAGAAAAAAGAAAAAAAGGAGCAAAAATATTCTTAGCTTTGCGTATCGTCATCGTGTGGCAGAATAAAAATAAAAATATATTTATTTTTATATAATATACATTATATAATATACATTATAAAAATTTATATAATATACATTATAAAAATTTATATAATATACATTATAAAAATTTATGGTTATCTTTTCGATATTATAGCGAAGAAAGCAACTATACTTATTTTCACATGAGAAATAATAAGAAAACAGGTGAAACCAAACTGTAATATCAGTAAAAATATTGCAGTTATCAGCTATTGCGTAGGTATATTCTATTAAACTATTTAAGCTGCACGAAAAAGAATCTTTGAAATCCGAATTATTTATGTATGGAATTTATAACTTATGGATTACTGCGAAACCGAATTACAGTACATATTACATTGATCCGAAACTTTGATATTAGTGGAAGGAAGAGAGGAAGTGAGAACTAAGGCTTGAACAGTATATTTTGAATATGGTGGTGTTGTAATCCAACGTTGGACTGTTATAACGTCCACTCCGGTATAGCTAGACAAATAAGACACGACTACCTCGAACGACTGCTCGACGTCACAGTATTTCTAACAGCTAACACATACCACTCGTCACGTGGGCGGGGTGTTCCATTGTTATTGTTATCCCCATAATATCTCCCTTTTAACTTTTCTTTTTTCTTAGGGAGTGTAATTTTATTTCTTTTAATTAGCAATAATTTTTACATCGACCTACCTCCTAGTCTGAGTTTTTTCTTCATATAGTTACCCACTAAATATTGCTTTCGTTTAGCATCCACTTCCAGGAACTCATTTTCTTTTTCTTTCGCCTGTGCGTCTGGATTCACTTATATGTAGTGGCGTCGGTACTTGAATAGTATCATATAACCATTTCTCTTGGCTTAGCTCTCAACGATTCCTTTTTAGTTGATTGATATGGCTCCTATGTACCCCTTTTCTCTCTTTTATGAAATATACCATTTTTCCTAAGCCTTTCGTAACCACGCCATCTTCCGAACTTTATTTTCCGTTCTTATATGCCCTAACAAATACATTTACACCAATTTTCAAATATCTTTTCTGTATTTTCCATTGCTCACCAGGTAGCATTTGAAGAAAACTGATTTTATTTTCCTTGCAAACATCAGTTTCACAGATGTCATACCACCTGGTGTATTTTGATTTGGTGTCTTAAGAATTGTTGTGGAGCTTCTTCATCTGTGACTTCCTTATTCAACTTATTAGGGCTCACTTGAAACCAACGACAAAGCTCTCTGTTTGTTCGTTAGATTTTGGATGGTATGGCTCCGTAGTTACATGTTCAACAGCGAACGTTTTACAAAACTTTTTTAACTCAAAGTAGTATTAACCGTTTAAGGGACCAGCGAAATCAATCTGTAGTTTCGACCAAGGCATAGCCATTTTTGGCCAAGGTTCACTTTTTATAGTCGGTAATTTTGCTGCTAGGGCACTTCCTCTACAGGCTTTCACTAAATTTTCAATTTCTCTATTCATGTTCGCCAGTACACGTAGCTATGCGTTAAAGCTTTCATCCTCGAAATACCAGGATGTCCAACATAGAATTCCCTCAACATTTTCTTTTGCAATGTTTCATGAATTACTACCCTCTCTACTTACATCAGTACGCCATCACAAATTGATTATAGGTTCACGTCTTGGTTTCGTTTTGCACCGATTCTGTTCCTATTCACTTTTTCTCTGCAGTATTCTCTTCATTTCTGTTATGAATTTGTCCTTTTTTGCATTCCGTTTTGTTTCCAAGTTTCACCGGTAATTTGCGTACCACATTTCATATTTCTTTTTTTTATTTCCCCTTCTGGTATTAGCGCTGCAATTACTGTGTCTTTGTATGGCTCGCAGTCTGGACAAACCATTCGCTTGCCCTAGTATTTTTTACGGTAAATATTCCATTTTATAGTCATAATTTAATAATATAGTGCCCCATCGCTCTAGTCAATTCGCTGTGTGCGTTGGCATTCCGTTTTTTCGAACAGTGTTGACAGTAGTTGGTGCTGATCAGTTTATAGACAGAAACTTCTTCCACGTATAAATCTATGGAATTGTTTTACACCGAATATCATTGTTAACCCTTCCTTTTCTATTTGACTATAGTTCCTTTCTACTGGTAATAACGATCGGGACGCATGGGCTATATCCCTTTTACTCCCATCACCATATTTGTGCAGAATCACTGCTCCTACACCGTAATCACTTGCATCGGTAGTCAATATAACATCCAGCTTCGGATCAAAATGCGTTAACGATAAGTTCGATACAGTTCTATATTTAAAAGATAAGGAATTATGTACATTATTTACATCTGACGGATATTTATCCTCATCTTGTTTGTTGTTAACGTATCGGCTGATATACCTTCCAGGCCTCATCAGGTGTCTTGGGGAAATTTCGAACCTGGGTTCTCATTCCTAAGGTATTTGTCAATGTTGTTGTTGTTGTTGTTGTTCAGGTCACTGCTTGGAGTCTTGGGTGTCTTGGGGAAATTTCGATCCTGGGTTCTCATTCGTAAGGTATTTGTCAATGTTGTTGTTGTTGTTGTTCAGGTCACTGCTTGGAATCGAACTCGGAATCTTGGGGTTAGTAGCCCGCGCTCTTAACCACTACGATGTTAAAATGTTTTTTAATTCGTCAAATGCCTTCTGGCACTGATCGGTCCAGCAGCATTTTGCATGTTTCTTTAACAAATCATTTAGTGAGGCCCTTATATTGTGTATATTGGGAATATAAATTTGGTAGTAATGTACTAATCCCCAAAATATTTGTAGCATAATCACATTATTCGTGGTGAGCATATATTTTATCGCAATTGCTCTGGAAGTATCCGCTTTCCGCCAATTTTCCGTCCGTTTTTACATAATATCTTGCCCAAGAATTTAATATTTTTTTAGAGAGAACTCGTATTTAGTTTTCACTTAACTAAAGACCGTATTCTCATATCTTTTCGAATACCCTTTTTACGTGTTCCACATGATTCGATTTTCATTAAAATATCGTTTAAATAGGCGATCGCAAAATCACTGTCAACATTACATGTTGAAAAATGGAAAGGGGCTACATTTACACCTAAGGGAAGCCTCTTAAACTTAAATAAGCCACAGTGTGCATTAATGGCTAATAAGTATGAGCATTCTTCTTCTACTTTGAATTGTAAATATGCCTCCGAGAGGTCTAATTTTTAAAAGAATTGCCCTCCATTCAACTTTGTGAAGACTTTCTCAGGACTCGGAGTCGGCAATAGGTAGATATGCGAGAATAAGCAACCGTTTAAACCCGTTGAAAAATCTGCACGAACTCGTAACGTCTTCTCTATTTTTTTTGTACGTAGACTGTAGGTGCTGCCCAATATGATTGGTCCGTCTTCTCGATTATTCTTAAGCTTTCAAGTCTTTCGTGTTCTTTATTTACCTGTTCTAATGTCTAGTTGGCTTAAATACAGGTGTTGCAGTTTGTTTTACTATAATTTTTGCCTTCGTTTTCGTGCAGCAGCCCAGTTCATCCGAGTAAACATCAAGAAATAAATGTTCTATTTTTCGTTTCACTCCCTCAGCCGCATTCGGATCTTCGAATGAACTGACTATATTTCCTCACAAAACACTTATGGGTGTAATCCAAAATTTGAACAGCTCCATTCACTCTGGGCCGAAGAGATTAACTGCATATTTTCAACACACACTTTTACCGTTTTCATTTGGTCAAGAAAAGTCACATTACACACAAATTCACCTATAAAATACAATCTTTTATCCGTAACACCGCGTGCTATTTTTGTAGATTTACTTAATTTTGTCTTACCGATATACTTCCAAGTTTCTTCCTTCACAGTGGTGATATTACTTCCAGTATCAACTGCATTTTTACTCTTATATTTTCGATTTTCACATTTACGAATTTCCTCTTTCTCACATTACCATTTTCTTTCGACGACATCGTGATTATTCTTTTCTCCTTGTTCCAATACTTTGTCATCTTTGTTTTACAGTACGCTTTTACACGTCCGATTTTTCCACTACGGAAACCTTCCAGGGTTTCCCACGACGGAAATATTTAAGTCTTTTCTCAGCTGTACACTCCCACATGCAAAAGGTGGGTCTGTTTCCTGACTTTTGTCCTGCTTGTAGTGTATTTTAGTACACACGATTTCTATTCTGCCTGTTTCGCATTTGGGAGCAATCTTTATGTTCAGTTTACTCTGTGTCATGCCTTAAATTTACTATCATTTCACACTCTTCTGACGCTTGTTTTAAGATTACAGCCTGGTTTTGTTTCAGCCTATCTAGATTCCTCGTTCTAATTCTGCGTCTTTTTCTGCAGTTAGTCCCTGAGGAAACACCAGGCACTTGAACATGTCTGGCTTTAACTCATCCAGTTTGAAGTTTTCGCTTTCTCTGTTAACTCTATCGGCATATGTGATGTAGTCCTACTCGTTATACTTTACTAGGTTCAAATATTTCCAGCTTGTATTGAACAACCATCTTTTCCCGCTAACATTTTCCCAATGTGTCTTGTATTTCTAAAGTTTATGTCAGAAGGTTTTTTTCGGAAATAAGTAATAGCTGTAACATTCCTGTTCTCCTGCCGCCAGTTTTCTTATGATTATACGCGTTTTCATATCGTCGTCTCAGTCTTTGCACACTTTATTGGGGATCTGTTCGTATCTTCTATAGTACGCCTCGAAGGTAAATCCTTCGTCTAGTTCATAATTAAATTCCGTTATTGGGTTTGCAACATAATCTGGCGAGAACATCTTTTCAACATTTTTTGACGACTTACTATTCATTAATTGTAGCATTTGTTACTGTAATGGTAATTGTTGTTTTTGTTGTTCTTGTAGTTGTTTTTATTGCTGTTTTTATAACTCGAGCAAACCGGCCAACAAATTCTCCATAATTTTACGATTTTGTATGCTGTAAATTTCGCATAAAAACAAGGAGTTACGATTGTTTAATCTTCGTGAGTTTATTAATTCCCCGTCGCCATAGTTGTTATCCAACGTCAGACTGTTATAACGTCCACACCAGTATAGCTGTATAGTTAGGAGGGGTTTAGTACAGCATTGAATTCCACAATCACCGATGCCAATAGAAATGGCACTTGACAGATAGAAAAGAAGGAACAAGGAGAAAGAGAGGCAGAATGACAGGGAGTAAGAGAGTATTGTATTAGAATAGATTCAAAAACTTAAAACAGTGTAAATTAATATAATAATGTAAGATGGCGAATGCAATTTTATAACTAACGCTCACGCTATGCACTTTTGTTATTTCTAGAAACAATAGGCTGAAATAGCGTTGCTAAGAGTTTGATCATTTTAATTAATTCCTTATATCGGTGAAGGGCTGAGTAATTATAGGGAAGTAATGTATATTGTTTTAACGTGCATATCTTGCTCGCTAATTATAGCTTCTATTTCCTAATGAGCTGTAGAAATGTATGTAGTTTACTGCTGGTTTAGTCATCTATGCCAAAATCTATTCCTTCGAAAAGAAATTTACTTCTCGCCAATGATATTATCTCTGTACATGATAATATATTAAATCACATGTATAAAGCTTTTATTTTTGAAACAATATATGCAATATATGGAAAATCTTGCGACACACTATCAGATTTTTACATGTAATCTTATTCTCTTTGATTTTGTACAGTATTCAAAAAGCGAAACAAAATTTCTTTTCGCAGTGTGACACTTTCAAGAAACTCTCT
>NC_043003.1:82474892-82569892 GCF_006345805.1 Octopus sinensis
TTTTTCGTTCTTCGATTTCACGCTTTCACATATTAGGCTTCGCGATAACTTACATCACGCAACCTTGATTCCTTACTAGGGGATACTGATAAGTTCCTTGCTTCAAGGATATTGTGACAGGCCTGGGAGCTTTCGTTTACAAGGCTTAGAAAAACAGAAGGACCGTTGCAATGAGTGTGTGGATGAGAGAAGGAAATAAGTTGAATAAAATTGCTATTCACTAACCTTCCTGTATTTTCTCTTAACCAAAGCCAGAAACTTTTCAGCACCTCCCTAACCCGTAGAGCTCTGTTTTTGATCAATTATTTTTGATTAAAATATCATGTATACTATAATTAAATATTTGTTGATAATCAATATTTAATGTATTCGATGTTATGCCCTTTAGATATAAACAACAGAATCTTCACTCATTTTCTTACATATAGTTATTGCGCAGCAGTTAGGCTAGCGAAGAGGACAACTAGTTCTTATTTAGTCAAGTGTAATTTAGCGTAAGTGTGAATTGTATTAAAAACTTTTCTAAGCAGACATATTAACGTGTGTAGGAGTTTTGGCATTATGTCATTGAACCAGAAATTGTCTTGACTACCTGAAAAGTTACTCCGAATTTAGTCATTTAAAAAAAATACGTTGCAGTATATCGAGTTAGAAGACTACAAGAATCTTACTGTATGTTTGTAATTCCAGGCATATAACGTATAATTGTTGTTACATGGCGCTTGGAAATAAGAAAGAACATTGTCTTTTGGAGATTTTCTCAAGGAAGCAATAACAGATTTCTACAATTTATTTTGTTAAGAAATTAAGAAAACGTTTAATGCACTTTTGATTAATATCAAGCAGTAATAATTATATCAACTCAGACAAAACGTTACAGATTATTCATAATTATAGACTTCAGCACATTACAGGAAGTTAGATGAAGAAAATAACAAAAATAATCAGGAGGTGAACTCAGCTAACTCTATTACAGAAGTAACTGAGCAACATGCAAGTTTTGTAAAATTATATTTCGTTCGAAGTATTAGGAAATTATTTTCATTCTAGAATATAATTGGAATGCACAACAGTACACTATCAATTGATTCATTCAATAAATGCAGCGCTCAACCGTTTATATGTTTGTATGAATGTGCGTATATGTTGAGACGGTGAATCTGAGTATACGTATTCGTGTGTTTGTGTGTGTGTGCGTGTGTGTGGTGTGTGTGTGTGTGTGTGTGTGTGTGTGTGTGTGTGTGTGTGTGTATGCGTAAAAGGAGGCTGTGACTACACGCAAGAGAAGATTAAAACTATTTACCGACGAATTAGTTATGTTTTGATAACAAAACACAAGAGAAATATTAAACTGCGTATTAATATTCAGTTAAAAACCAACATTTTAATACATTTCTTGTAGTAATGTTTTCTCTTTTTAAATATTTTAATTGGTTTTTGTATGACAAAACATATTCTGTATTTTACTTACATAAATATGTCATGCTTACGTTGCTGTTTAAAACATGCTTAATGTCCGTTAAATGTATATATTTATTTAAGGACCCTCAACACCTATAACACATACTTAACGACTCATTTTGTAATATTTAGATGACGGATACTAATCCATCTCTCCGCCATCTACCTACATTCTTATAAACAACCAGGTCGATAATGCTCATTCTAGTAAATATATGCGATATTGATTTTCATTTTCAGCAAACGAAGTAAGGCAAATACGTATATACAAATAAAACAATTAATAATTATCTTTTCGAAATAAGCAAACATAATTTTACAAAAATAATCCATGATTATAAATATTGTATATTTGTACTAGTGTGGTGCATAGAATAATTTAAGTACATGCCTGCATACATAATTTGACCAATTTATTAGAAACATTTTGGGGAAAAATATTGAAAATGTCGAAGATTTCTCTGCATACACACAAAATTCACACATACATATGTTAAATATATGCGTGTAGATGTATACGCGTGTAAGCATGTATGCATCTAGGTATATCTACGCAAAAAGAAAGGAAAGGAAAGCTCGTATTAATATTTACCATAAATATAGATTATTGTTACAGATTACTGTACAGTCAATCAATATCAAATCCCATCGATAATTTCATTAACTTTTGCATTCGAACAATCTATGACTGCTTTCCAGTGCAATACTTGACAAAAGAAGAGAAGCTTCATTAAGTTATAACAGCATCAGTCGGGAGAAAATTTATTATGTTTATTTAATCATCAAAAATGAAATAAACTATTTCAAATTCTTTCTGTGATATATATAATTCTGTGGAGTTGTTTGGTTTGTTATTTTGTTTCTTTTTTAAAATATATTTTATGTTTATTTTCTGTTGACTTTTTTCATACATTTTCCTGCTATTCAACAATGCAAAATAAAGCAAAGCATCGTTCTTCAACCTTAATATAAGTATTCCTGATATTTAGAGTTAAAATACTTTTGAGCTTCCTATTTTTAGAGATAAGTAGCTTTAGTGTGAACGTCATTGAACCCTTCACAGTATTCACTCATATGTATATATATTTAAACACACATACACACAAACATGTATACGTAAAATTCAATGCCTTACAGCTGTTTCTGGGATATCCCAGAGTACTTGATATTCCGTCATCGGAAAAATATAGGGAAAATGAGAAGATTATAGATTAATGAAACGACGACATAGGGGACAGGAGTAAAGAAATAAGGAGATGAAGAAAGAGAAGAAAAAAGAAGCATAAAAGTTCACAATAGGCGCAGGAGTGGCTGTGTGGTAAGTAGCTTGTTTACCAACCACATGGTTCCGGGTTCAGTCCCACTGCGTGGCTCCCTGAGTAAGTGTCTTCTACTATAGCCTTGTGAGTGGATTTGGTAGACGGAAACTGAAAGACGCCCGTCGTATATATGTATATTTATATATGTGTGTGTCTGTGTTTGTGCCCCCAACATCACTTGACAACCGATGCTGGTGTGTTTACTTTCCCGTAACTTAGCGGTTCGGCAAAAGATACCGATAGAATAAGTACTGGGATTACAAAAGTATAAGTCCCAGGATCGAGTTGCTCGATTGAAGGCGGTGCGTCAGCATGGCCGCAGTTAAATGACTGAAACAAGTAAAAGAGTAAAAGAGAGTAAAGAGTTCAACTTTCCGATCTTGTAGAAATAAGTCTGTAAATCTTTAAGTGCAATTCTGCGTAAATCCATGTAGGTTAAAGTATAGAAATCCAGGAATGGACGCGAATATATCAATTTTCAATAACAGAATGGTAGATGAGGTGGCTATTAAGTGGTAAAATGAAACAAAAATATGTAAATAGAAAGAGAAGTAGAGAGAGTGTGGGAGGATGTTAAGGATTGGCCTTAAGGATAAAGTAAGGCTTATAAAAATATAATATCTAAGAATATAGAGTACAGCAATAGCCAAGAATATAAGAGAGGAGGAGGATGTAAAGGAAAATTGCGTAAAAAAGTAAATAAACAAAATTAATTAAAATGAAAGGAATTTAAAGAGAAAACAGGTGTCAGTGATATTATTCTAGGAATTGGGGAGAAATCAAGTATTAAATGCTTGTGTCCCTTCTGGTTAGTTAGTTAGTTAGTTAGTTAGTTAGTTAGTTAATTTGGCTCAAAAGCAAATAGCAAGGCCATGTAGGGGGACATGAGTTAAGTACAGGGTGGTGTTCATGTAAAGAGTTGAGGCCACTTGAGGTCCAGGGAGGCTTTGAACAAAGCGGTCGTCGGCATCTTTACCATCTCGTCTGGCAGCTTGTTCCACGGATCCGCAACCCGGACGGAGAAAGCTCCTCTCCTTCGATTGAGATGAAATCGTCGCAGGTAGAGCTTTTCGGAATGACCCCGCAGCCGACGCTCTGGAGCAGGAGTGAAGAACAGCTCTTTCGAGAGGTTACACTTTCCGCTTATGATGTTGTGGGCGAGAATGAGATCACCACGGAGGCGGCGTTTTTCAAGAGAATAAAGGTCGAGCGTCCTCAGCCTTTCTTCGTAGGACAAATTTTTGAGACCATGAACCATGCGGGTAGCCAGCTTCTGGACTCTTTCGAGATGCTGTATGTCTTTGAGGAGATAAGGAGAAGAGGCTTGAATCCCATACTCCAATATGGGTCTCACCAGCGTGACATAGAGTGGTAGGAATATGGCTGCTGTGAGCATTCCGAATGACCGTCGAATCAAGAACAGAATTCCGCGTGCTTTGTTGGCAGCATGGACGCACTGGGCCGAAGGCGAAAAGGAGGAATCCACCAAGATACCCAGGTCCTTTACCTGATCGGTCCTCTCCAGCAGCAGACGACCCGGCTCGAAATCAAGTTGAGTTGCAGTAGTAGAGCCGACAGGCAGATGACAGCACTTTGACACGTTCAGACACAGGTCCCAATTGTTAGACCACTTCCAAATTTGGTGGAGGCATCGACGAAGATCCTCTATATTACTGCGAGGAGCGACCAGTTTGATATCGTCGGCAAATAGAAGGGTGTGTTGCGTGAGGTCGTCGGGCAAGTCATTTATGAAGACTAAGAACAACAAGGGCTCAAGCACTGAACCTTGAGGCACGCCACTGCTCGCACTGGAGACGTTGGATCGCGAACCATTAACTTGGACTTGGAAGGAGCGATCTGAGAGGAAGGCACCAACCCATCGTACAATATCCGGATGGAAACTATATGCTTGAAGCTTGACAAGTAATAGGCGGTGGTTTACCGAGTCAAAAGCTTTGGCAAAGTCCAATAAAACGATGTCAACAGCATCACTATCATTGAGGATGCGCGTCACCAATTCTTCCATTACTAGTAAATTGGTCAAGCATGATCTCTTCGGCACGAAGCCGGGTTAAGGTCAGTGGTTGTGGAATTATTTTTAGCAATGGGTTATGAGCTTGTATATAGTCGGGAATGGAGAAACTAGCAGAATGATATGTTATTTAGGGATACGACTAAATATTAGGGAATTTTTTAGGTTAATGTTTATACATAAATTAAAGAAATATTTATCTTATAAAGTGAGGAGATAATGTTGATAGAAAAGATATAGAGGGGTTTGTGTTATAGATCATTGAGGTTTGTATATGGGTGTTATTCGTGGGGAAGGGGGTCAATTTACATTTAAATGTATGGAATAATTTTAAAGTGGGGAGAAATTTGTGTTTACACGTTACGAAGTCTTCGTCGTGTTTATTAAGCAATTGTGGTGTGTTTGGCGTTAAATACTTGAAGATTTCTTTTAAACTGAGTCCATAAATGGAGTGCTGGACGTGATATGAGATACCAAAGTCTATTATAGCCCAGGAAAGTCTATATTCTATTTTCAATTTAATTAGATAGTGTATGTGGCCGGCTAGAGATGAGGAATTGCTTACTTTATCCTTAAGGCCAATCCTTAACTTCCTCCCACACTCCCTCTACCTCTCTTTCTATTAACTTATTTTTCTTTCTTTTTACAACGTAATAGCTACCTCCTCAACCATTCTGTTATTGAACGTTGATATTTTCGCGTCCATTTCTGGATTTTTACACTTCAACCTACATGGAATTACGCAGGATTGCACCCAAGGACTTACGGACTTACTTCTACAAGATCGGAAAGTTGAACTGTGAACTTTTATGCTTCTTTTTTATTCTCTTTCTTCATCTCCTTATTCATTTACTCCTGTCCTTTATGCCGTCATTTCCTTAATCTATATCCTTCTCATTATCGCTATATTTTCCTGATGATGGAATATCCAGTATTCTGGGAAATCTCAGAAATAGCTGTAAGGCTTTGAATATTTTTTCCAATAATAGTAATGTATACGACTTGTGATGTTTGCCTTGCCTTAATGTTTGTTGTCCTCTTTAACATTCATACCCCTCCCTCTCGAACATATTTTTGAATTGGCTTAACTATTGATTTGTCATGTTTAAGGTTTTCCTTTTTAGTCTTGCTGCTGCAGCGAAATTAGACTCAATTGTTTCAACGATTTTTCCGTTCAAAAATTCTTCGCCCGACGGCATGTTCAAAACTTTATCAGAAGGCATTTTAGAATTGGTTTCCTCATATATTTTTTTCTTTTGGGTTGGAGAGAAGCCCTTGCGCAAGAGAATGAATAATTCCACTCTTCAAGAGGGGAATAACGTTCAAAATTCTGCTAAACTCGATAAAACAAGGTGTTTTTTTTAAAAACACACAACCGTCACTTAGCGGTTCGGCAAAAGAGACCGATAGAATAAGTACTGGGCTTACAAAGAATAAGTCCCGGGGTCGATTTGATCGACTAAAGGCGGTGCCCCAGCATGGCCGCAGTCGAATGACTGAAACAAGTAAGAGAGTAAAAGAGTAAGAGTAAAGGAAACAACAGCAAATTCAACAATTAAATTAACAATAACCAGCAACTTACAGGTTAATACATCAACAGAACGGAGAAACAGCGAATTCATTTTATTTCAACCACAAGGGGACAGTAAAAATGGGTCTGGGTATCGAATGTTGTTACACATAAGTGTATCTAAAAATGTTATGATAATATAAAACGAATGAAGGAACAGACAAATCACAACACAGGGGAGTGGGGGAACTGTTCCGACTCCGCAAGACACGTTCCACCACTGAGCCTTTTGCTTTAACTTTTCCTGGATAGCACTCACGTAGGACCATTCATTCCCAACATGCGAACCACTTGCATCCACCTTTTACCGAATCTGTCCGATGACAGACACTTCTTTTCTAACCTTATCTTCCTTCGTAGAAGGAAGACAAAAAAGTTGGTCAATCCTTGGTCAGAAATGAAAGTGCCTTTCAGACGTGCCTGCTAAGTCAATAATGTGTTTATTTTAATTTGTTTCTAAATGATAAGTAGAGCTGTGTTGATGGCGTAGATAATGTACAATAAGTTGTTCTTATTTCATATTTCCTGCAACGATGAACGGCAAAGTCGACCTTGATTCTATTTATATTCAGAAAAAGAGCTTATCCTAATTTCCTGTTTACACACACACACACACACACACATACACACACACACACACACACACACACACACATACACACACACACACACACTTACGTACATAAATAATTGGAAATCCTGTTAGGTATATGGATCCAATCGTCCTTGTAAAGACATACACAAGAAAAGCGTTTTTGAATAAGTAAAAAGCAAAACAAAACGTAAATAAACAAGCGTGCACAAACTTCTGAAACTCGGAAGCGAACCAGTGACCTTTAGATCTTCAGTCTAACGCTTTCCCAAATGAGCTATCTCGGCTGGAGTCAATATAATCGACTTAATCACCCCGTCCCGAAATTTCTGGCCTTGTGCCAAAGTTTGAAATCGTTATTACAGTGAATGGTGGTTGGTTGATTAGCATTTGTTTGTCGTTGTTTAATAAGTGCTTTGCAACAGTCTGTCAAACTTTCTCCGTTGCTGTTAGAAATAGCAACCAAATCTCCCTTAAATAAAACTACACCGTCTGAAATAAAGAAAAGACACATTAGATAATGCTGTTGTACTTAACCTTAAATCAACAAGATGGTCCCGGAAGGAGAGATCAGCTCCATCAAGACTGGTTTCTGGCTACCCAACAATTCTACTGCCGGCACAATCATTTCAATTGATTAATTTATTAACGAATGAACATATATTATTACAGCCATTCTCTCTCTTCCTCTTCTTTCTGTCTTTCTTTTTGTCTGTCACTTTCGCTTACTCTCTCTCTATCTCTCTCATATATATATATTTTTCTCCCTCTAGTTTCAGCTCAGAGCTGCGGCCATGCTGATGCATTGCCGTTTAATATATATATATATATATATATATATATATATATATATATATATATATATATACATACATACATATATACATACATGTGTGTTTGTGTTTGACGAACTTCTGTACAGCTTCCATCCAACAAAGTTTAGTAACAATGTATCGCAGTGTGTTCGAGCATGGAACCACGTGGATGCAAAGCGAAACTTGTTATTTACGTAACCTCAAAGGCTTTTCTTGCGGCCGCCAAAACCACCACCACCACGAAGCACCTTTTCGTAACAGTCACAACAAATAAATGTCTTCTCCTTTGGTTCCCAATTTAGGTTGATAAATAAACTTGAGTATTTATCAAACAAGCTATATAAAAGTTTTAGCACTAATTGTCTCTGTGGCGCAATCGGTTAGCAGGTTCAAGTGTTAACCAAAAGGTTGGTGGTTCAAGCTTACCCAGGGACGACTTACCGTTTATTTATTATTTAAATAGAAATATTGAAAAGATCTTGGGTAAACATGCAATAGTGTTTCTTCATCTTTGTCGACGATGACCAAGGACGTCACATGAGAGATAAAAGACAGTTCGATGCGTGCTCGTAAAGCTCTACCGCGGGTCGGGCACTGGTGGTGTGCTAGGACTGAAGACAAGGAGTGGGCTATGGATTTTCGCAGGTAGTGTTGTCTTTGTGCTCCCGTGATCCTATTCTGCTTGTATGTGGTACCCTTGCGAGCTCAGTTTTACCATGAAGGGCGGGCTTGTTCTTGCATTTCCCAAGGGTCCAGGTTAATATTAAAGCACTTCAGTGTGGCTTTGAGTGTATCCTCGAAGCCCTTTTTTTCTGATCACCTTGCGTACGCTTTCCTTCCGCCAGTTCGTTGTGAAACAGTTTAATTTTTTGGAGGGGGGTCGTGCGTCAGTCATTTGAACGAGGTACCCGGCCCACCTGATCTACTCTCTCCTCAACATCTCGGCAGAAACCTCATTGTCTGGGACCTTGTCTTGCCAGGTGATTTTCAACAGCATTCTCAGACAGTTCATGTGGAAATTGTTTGATGCAGCATTTATAAACTGTCCACTTCTCACAGACATACAGTAGTGTAGGGAGTACAACTGCTTGGTGCACCTTCTGGTTGGTGGCCAGGCTCAAGGCTGTGTTTTCCTAACAGCCATCCAAGTGCTGAGATACCCTTTGCGATGTGTGTGTTGGCTTCATTATCAATGTTCTCAGAACTGGAATGTGTGCTGCTGAGGTGCATGAACTTATTAACAACCTTCATGGTTTCCCTCTCCGACAGGGACAGTTGGTTTAACACGTTGCATTTGTTGGGCAGGTTGGTGCATAGGCTCTGTCTTTTGAGTACTGATCATAAGGCCAAAGTTGTTGCAGGCAGTGGGAAAACAGTTAATAGTCTGTTGCATCTGAGCCTCAGTGGCAGTGTTGAGTGTGCAATCATCTGCAATCAGGACATCATGCACTGACTCTTCTTTCACCCTGTTATTCGTCTGTAGTATTCGCAGGCTGAAGGGTCTGCCATCAGTCCTGAATATGATCTTGGCTCTGGTTTCATCGATGTTGTGGAAAGCATTTGACATCATGGTCGAGAACATCATGCTAAACTGCATGGGTGCGAGTACACAGCCCTACTTCACTCAGTGACTGCGAATGCGTCAGAAGAATCTCCACGGCCCAGCACCCAAGTGAGCATGCCATCATGAAACTGTTGCACCAATTTTTCTGGGCAGCCGAACTTTCCCATGATCTTCCAAAGCCTCTCACGACTGAAGGTGTCACAGACCTTGGTTAAGTCTATAAACGTCATGTATAAGATCCCTGTTCTATTCCTGATATTTCTAAAGTTGACGTGTCGCAAAGATCATGTCTACTGCCCCACGGGCCTCTGTGAGGCCAAACTGGCTCCCTGGTTGATGCCCTCCTTCCATGTGTTGAGTGAGGCAGTTACGAAGGACTCTTGCAAGTATCTTATTAGCGATAGCAAAGAGAGAAATTCCCCAGTGGTTGTCAAAGGAATGCATGTTTCTCTTCCTCTTATAAAGATGGGCAATAGCAGCAGCCGTGCGTTCACGAGGAACAATCTCCTGTTACCACGTGGCCTGAAAGAGGTTGGCGAGATTTTGTGTCAAGACTGGCCAACCCCTGCCTTCCATATTTCAACTGGAATGGAGTCAGAGCCTGGTAGCTCTCCACTTGAGGAAAGTTTAATTGCTTTCAGGAGCTACCGGCCCACAGTCGACGCAATGGCGACACTGTAACAGAAGGCTTGGCTTGGCTTGGCTAAGATAAAAATTAAAACAAAAAAATTAAAACAAAAATTAAAACAACAAAAAAAAAATGGCATGAACCCTTTGCTGTTAAACGCTAGAAAGACAACACTTCAGAACCAACTTGGCTGAGCTTGGCTTGACCTGGCCTGGCATGTCTTGGCTTGGCTGCGTGTTATCTCTGAAGCTAAACGAGAGGAAAGGAAGAAATTCATTTAGAAATATAATTATTGAATTATACATAATAATGTGGTGACTTACATTTGGCCTTCAACTTTCTCTGTAAAAGATACGATAATCGTCGAACGTCTTCAGCTGTTGCTAAACTAACGGGCTCCTATCTCCAGGTAAAATCCAGTAAGGCGGCATAACATAGTATCTGATTTTTTATTTAACATAAAGGTTAACACAGAGATGGGACAATACAATCGGGGAAACTAAAATAATGAATTATGAAGTTTGTACAATGTGGTGTAATGCCCACCCGATCCCCGAAATCGAGCGGTTACATTTCGTCAATTTTTATTCGTCAACAATATTTTCCAAATAAAAAACATTTTACATATTTTCAACATACATTTCAAAAATTTTACAAAGTTCAACATTTTTTTTTTCAGAATTTAAAGTTCTTTTTATCATTTCCAAATTAAAGTTTTCACAATGCCTTTTCTTTTATATATACTCCATTATCTCTACCAAATCTTGGTAACTTTCCATCGTTCGTGGCCATCTTGTAAGTTGGCATTTCATATGTTTTGACACGTTCTTGTCAGCTGCCTCGATGAACGCCTCGGCGTTGTTCTCGTGGACGAGTGCACCCGTTTCTTTCCATTCGGTGCCCATCCTGACCCATGTATATCCATCTGTTTCGCTTATTAAATCTTCCATCTCCTCACAGTGCCTGTGATGGATCAATGTTCCATAGTATTTGAATCTTCTGTTCGTACCTGCATTTTCTCTAGTTTTTCTCTTAGGACTTCTGTCTTTCTCTCTTTGTGCTTTCTCTTCTTTCTTTTTCCTTCTCTTGTCTTTTTGGCTCTTTGTCTGTCGTCTCTCTACCCTGTGCCTTATGTTCCTTTCCTGTTGTTTCTTTTCCTTTTTGTATACCCTCTTTTCCTTTCTCTTGGTCCTGTTCCTTCTCTTGGGCTTTTCCTGTTTTTTCTCTTTCCTTTAATGTAATTTCCTTTTCTTTCTCTTGCTTTTGGTTCTTTCTCTATTACTTCTCTACCCTGTGAATTTTGTTCCTTTTCTATTATTTTCTTCCCTTTGTTTTCATTTTCCTTCAGTGTGTTGTTACTTCCTTTCTCTTGTTGTTTCTCCGTTATTTCCTTTTCCTTGTTTTCGCTGTTCTTTCCTTCGTGTTCTTTTTCCTTCTCTTTTTTGTTTTCTTCCGTTGTCTCTCCACTTTGTGTCTCTTTTTGCTCCATTTCCCTCTCCGCTGTGAATTCATATAGTGGACATTCCTTTTTTATGTGACCTCTTGACCCGCAGAAGTAGCAATTCGGTTTTCTACCCTCCACAATTACACTAGTGCGTAACTGGTACTTAATTTATCGACCCCGAAAGGATGAAAGGCAAAGTCGATCTCGGCGGTATTTGAACGTAACGGCAGACGAAATACCTATTTCTTTATAACCCACAAGGGGCTAAACTTAGAGGGGACAAACAAGGACAGACATAGGTATTAAGTCGATTACATCGACCCCAGTGCGGAACTAGTACTTAATTTATCGACCCCGAAAGGATGAAAGGCAAAGTCAACCTCGGCGGAATTTGAACTCACAACGTAACGGCAGACGAAATACCGCTAAGCATTTCGCCTGGCGTGCTAACGTCTCTGCCAAGTCATCGCCTTCTCTCTGGTACAATATTGAAGCAATATGAATCAAACATCACCTCAAACACACACACAGACACACACACGCAATAAATATCAAGACATTTAACAATGAGCATTAAATATCAAACATAAAAATAAATCATTTTGTTCCCTTGTCAAACGTTGGACCTAACAACCTAAATGAGAAAACCGATATGACTGAAAAAATTTTAAAAGGACTTTTATTTTTAGGTTGAGGTCAAACAGTCGAATCCATTCAACCATGTCGTCAGTCTTTAGCGACATCAACTACAAAGAGGACAGCATTAGCGGCTGTCTTCAAGAAACCAAGTATGAAGAGGGTCATGTTTGTTGTTCTCGTTGTTTGCTGCTACTTGTTGTTGTTGTCACATTTTTTTTTCTCTTGACGCTGCTTTGCTTCAGAAGTTGGTCAATTCCCAATTGAGAATTTTAATCCCAGCTTCATCACTTTTATCCATTTATTTTTGTTCTTTATTTTTGCTTTGAAACGAAATCTAGCTTCAAGCATCTTATAGAGATAATTTTTTAGACACTATTTTCTGAAACTGGTAAAATTATGTGGGAGGTGCAAATTTTGATCTTGCACCACCTGAAAATTCCAAGGGGTGCAGATGCACCCGCTCCACCCCCTGTTCCCGGGCCCTTTTCTACACATACACTTGAGACTGCGCTGCTGGTACATATTCATATATCCTAAATTACAACTACAAAATGTTCACGGTGACTCTACCACTACTTCAGAGGTCTAATATTTTCAGAGCTCTCACTCTCGTCAAGTCTACCGCTAAATAAATCATCTCACCTCATTTTGTTATACATATTCTGACCATCATAACAATGCAGCCCCTAAGTTTTATTTTAAGCATTCTTTCAATAGGATGCCTTAATCATGGATTTCCCTCTCTATCGATATTTTACTCTGCAACCACCAACTTGCAGAAGACTATGAACTGCATTCATCTAATCAGTATCAGATTACGAAAACCACAAGGGAAGTCAATTCCTCCAGAGTAAGTATTAAGAATTCGTAGTAATGTATTTTATTTGAAGAAGTTTGAAGTTTTGATAATTATGGATTTTGCGAAATACCTGTGTCAAAGAAATCATAAAAATCTATTTTGCGTCCTTTCTGCTGTTCTTACGTAATATGAAATTTTAACTAAATTTATTCATTGAATATAAACCGAATTACTCTATGATAAACTGTCGGCAATTATATTTATTCAGTTCGTAATTATTTTAAGGAGCACGATAAATTAACATTGCAATAATGATAATGATTCTGAGTAAGATGGTTCTGTTAATATTAACCTGAGGCGCTAGATATAGAGCAGATGATTAAGTCTTGGAGTAATAATCTCAATTGTATGTGTATGAAACATAACTTTCTCAGTATTTATCTAACTCTATTTTTCTATCTCTCTCTCTCCATCTCTCTCTCTCCATCTCTCGCTCTCTCTCAATCTCTCTCTCTCTATCTCTCTATCTCTCTCTGGCTGTCTCTCTGCACAAATATCCACAGAAGTACATATTCATATATATACATGCGGGCATGTGTGTATGTTGTGTGTGCATACAGACACACACATATATATTTTATATATGTATGCATGTAAGTATGTACACACACACACACATATATATGTATCTATATATATATATATATATATATATTATATATATATATATATATATATATATATATATATATACAGTCAAAGTAACATGTTCATCTTGGTACATTTCACTCGAGTCATAGAAATCCATTTATATTTAAGTTCTCTTCCATATTCAAGAGAATCAATTAAATATTTCGACAGAGATGTTTAAATATTGAAGGGGAAGCGTATTGCTAAGTATATATTTTATATACTTGCAATTTATAGAATAACACAAACCTTTGATATTACAGACTATCCATTTTGAAGGAAAGTTTAGCTGAAACAATTTAGCAAGCATTGAGGCAATAAACAAGAAAACCATCAAAACAACGTACTGGAATTATCCAGATGGAATAAAGATATCATATGTTAAAACTGAATAAAGAATACAAACATAAAATGTGAAGTTTGAAATATTTAAAATTGAATAACAGTTGAATTGTTAGCATAATCTTTCAGTCATATGTAACCGATAAATTAATTTAGTTGAAGCTACTGAACAACAGGAATTAATTTTACTGAACTGTAAAATGAAAAAAACAATGGCTAATGTAGAGTGTGACTAGGTAGAAAAATAAATTCGAAAGTGTTTAAACTTCCTTAGAATATCAGTTTAAAGTTTTATTAAGTTTTTCTGTTATATAGAATATTTTATATTAAATATGTCGATGATTTATATAAGAAATAAATTCTGTGTTAAACTCATTAATGGTAGTCATGAATTATCCTTTGTCTTAAACGAAGTGATGCATCAAATGACCAATGATAGGCGACATTTCTGCTTCTTTAAAACATACGTAAACTCGATCTGAAACTATTCTATACACACCATCTATATCCGGGAAACCTATAAATGTAGCAATGCTAAAGAAGAAGAGGCTAAAACTAGTTTAGAATTTAAAAAGAAGTGAATAAAACAGAGAATGAATGAAATGAATTTCTTCAATATAACCAGTAGAAATTATTTACAGATTGCAAACATTCATATCTATAATAATTTGGTGCAAATCAATGGAAATGTTTCCTTCTATCATGGTGGCTATTCTTTCTTTTTATATTACATAATATATATGATTAACTTTAACTGTATTTTGACAGACTCACTGGAAGCGAACCGGACGGAACTGCTTCGCTGCATTGATTCAACAACATTGCATTCTGCTTTCTTTAACATAACGTTCAAAAATATTTAATCACCTATACATCTGAGTCAACCATGTGGAACGGAAGTCTTCAACTTGAAATCATTGAATGATCAATGGTTGCTTTCTAACCTCACTTTAATATGTATTTTTGGTCTTGTTTTTCGACTTTTTCTATATATGACACGATATTTGGCCATTGATTCTGCAGTGATGGAGACTAACCAATGGCTCTTAACATTGGAAGGTGATAACGAAAAGAATAAAAATAAAGCAAAGATTATATTTGTAGATCTTTTGAGAAATGTTGTCAGTGGTGAGTAGAACAGATATTCGACTTATCAGATATAGCAGAACCAATGATCTGTCGTAGTAAAGGGTTAACATTATTTTCCGAAAATAATTTTATGGTTACAAATTTTATATATTCTGTGTGAATTCAAAGATTATAATAAATCTTTCCCATTCACTCAACTTATACATAGTAAGACACTGAATGGAATTACTAAGAGATTCTAGTTTTCACATGATGCCACAATATAAAAACTACGTCCTATTCATGGAGTTACCAATAAGGTATATGGTAGCTGTGATAAGATTCATAAAAGGAAAACATCTGTCAGTTTCAGCTTATCTCAAGATATGAACTAAGAGAAATCAAACAAAATGAAATGGTTAGCTGTCTATATTGGGTTGAGAGTAAAGCAACGTCTTCTATTTTCTAAAAGAACTAAATATCTTCAGCTCAGTAAATCTATAGTGGCCTCAAGCAGACGATTGCAAATCTTAATTGATCCGAGTGTGGAATAAATCAAGCCGTCTTTTTTGGACAAGGATATACATTTTTATCGGGAAACATTATGTTAAGAATTTATAAAAATTGTTGCATATTTATGCAATGTTATAGTAATAAAATAATATATAAAACTCCAACATATAATTTATGTTTTCTATGCTGTGCAAGTATACATCATTGTAAGAAACAAAGAATTCAGTTAACAACTATTTTATACTAGCAGAAAGACAAACATAAAATGCATCAATACAACAATTTCAGCTGGATAACTGTATTGTGTTTCAATTATATTTGAATATAGGTAAATGATGGCAAGTAAAATATAAATATTGCATTATAATATACAGACAGAATGAACTGTTTAGAAAAAGAAACTGGCTTTGTTTCACTTAGCTCATATGAATCAGCATACCCTGACGAACAATTTAACAAAATTCAAAACAGCGTTATAGTCACAAAGTGATCAATCGATCTGATATAAAGGAAAGCTAAGTCTCTATCAAATTCCAACCCAGCATTTGTAAAAGGAAAGTCATTCTGGGTAATGGAGAATTGACGCTGTATACTAAAATAGATTTTTTTTTATCTTACAGGGTGTGCTACGACGAATGGAGAAACATGTGTTGTTATTTCGAAGATAAATTACTCGAATTCTCTGAACTGCTTCATCAGCGATGTTTCTGGAGTTCCGAAGCGTTTCAGGTCTTTCAGAATCAGAAACCGACACTAGGTTGACCTAACTGGCATGGATCATACCCAACTTACATCTGAGTAGTACAAGTGGCTTTCAGTGTGGCTTTGGTGATTGAAGGATTGGGCGTCTTTTTTGTTACGCTGGTAATTAATTCCAAGTCCAGAGAGCGCTTTGCGATCTAGTCACCCAATTGACTCACCTTTCCAAAGTGATCACACCATAAAATGAGGTAAAACTCTCTGAAATGGCTTCAGTGCTAATTCACTAGTGCCTGTTATTTGATAGCGTCAGAAACGTTTCTTTTGGTGCCACCATTCTGGCACGTTGGAAGTATCCTACGACTGAACGTCTTATCAATGCAATCCGTACAAGTGCATTCTGCCTCATCAGTTACTGTGCCACATGTAACTTTCGAGGGGGACCACACTTTCAAACGATTCGGATTACATTGATAGCTACAACTACTTTAGTATTTCTGGAGTGTTTGTGTTGTGTTCCTCCTCTTGTTTGTGACACACCAAACTATTCCGAAGGGGGAGTATTGTAAGTTACTTAGTCTCATTAACTAGAATGATGACATCCACAAAACCTATGGAAGGGTGGCGTGTTACTATATTCAGGCCTTGGAGCGACTAGGCAACCCAGATTTGTGAACTTTCGTGAGCGGTTATTATAGAGTTTCTGTAATCCAAGTCTCCCTACGTTCTTGACTGTTATCAATTTTGGGATAACTGCTTCGGATAATTTGTAATTAAACGCTTTCATCACTATCCTCCGCTTCAGCGCAGAAAACCTTAATTTCAGTGGTCATCTTTGCGTATGAGACAAGATTCACAAGTCATTCAATAATAATACACCTACTACCAGCGCCTATAGGTGACCGATGTCGCGCAGTTTTCACCTGGGGGGCTTGGAACGCTGTTGACTTAACAGCCATGTTCACAGAGGAAGTAAAAATTATACAAGTAAAATCTGTTTCTCTATCCTATCCACTCTAAAGTTTGCGAGTTGAGCGCTATATTTTATCCAATGGTCCAGACATAATACTCAGTGAAACTACTGAAGTTGCAGGGAACATGATGTCTTCGAAGAGACTGATCTAGAAGCTTATGTGCATAGACCCGTATGAGCTCTCGTACGGGTGTATGCATGTGAATGCAGAGCATTGTTAAAGTCTAGCTGCCGTAACGATAACCTTTATTATCTTCAAGGTATTATTACATTTGTGGAACACAGACGTTGGAGGTGTTGGATTTATCAGGCTTTTCTTTTAGTCAAATCTCGCTTTTTTTTATTTTGGATAATGCGAAGAGAGTATTTGTATGACGAATGTATGCAATAGAGAAGGTGTTGGCGCTACATTTCATAGTTTCATAAAAAGAAAAGAAAATACAATATCTCATTCAACTTTTTTTAAATCAAAAGCGACGAGCTAGATAATGGCTGGGAAATAACTGTTTACTCAATTTAGCTCTCCTCACCTTCTGCCATTGATTAAAGACGGCTCCGAAATCTAATGCATGCATTCTTTATTCTCTGCCTGGGTGTTGCAGATAGAGCAGTTAGTTCTCAACAGTGCCAAACACATAATAGTCCATGGGAATGCAATCGGAGAAATAAGGAGTCCAGAAATTGAGGCTGGTGAATTCATAGAAATTCTTGGGACAACACCTGCACATATTACGTTCCAGCAGCAAGCTTCTCCAGCCAGGATTTGGCCACAGTCTCCAGCAGCTTTGCATAGTCGTCTGAACTGAGCCTAAGGATTTTAAAGGGACTCCGGAGTGTTACCTTCTGTTGGCCACAGCTTCGTAGTCCCCTTTGCAGCCGAGCATGTAAAGTCTTACATACTTCACAGTGTTTACAGGGTTTTGAGTGGAAATCATGATCACACCTGACGCGATACATCAAGATACAAGTAAATGTTTCCCAATATTCTGATAGCTTCCAGTCTTCTATGTCCGCTAACTTGTTCTCAATTGTGCATTTAGTCTTCAAGCTCTCCACGATCGAACTGTTCCTGAAAGCACGAGACAAAATTCGTTAAAATTATCCCGAACGCCCTGTATGTTCATATATATATATATATATATATATATATATATATATATATATATATATATATATATATATATATATATTTATATTATATATATTATATATATATATGTATATATATATGTATATATATATGTATATATATAATATATGTATATATATATATATATATATATATATGTATATATATATATATATAATATATATATATATATATATATATTATTATATATATATATGTATATATATATGTATATATATATATGTATATATATATATATGTATATATATTTATATTATATATATTATATATATATATATCTATATATATATATATATATATATATTATATATATATATATATATATGTATATATATATTATGTATATATATATATGTATATATATATATATATATATATATATATATATATATATATGTATTATATATGTATATATATATGTATTATATATATATGTATATATATATATATATATTATATATATATATATATATATATTATATATATGTATGTATGTGTGTGTGTATGTGTGTGTGTGTGTGTGAGAGTATAAGCGGAACCAATATAAAAAAGTACATTACGCCGGATATATCGAAAACAATTCAAAATTCTTTAGGAATATATCAGTAGCCAGGACATGCAATTAAAATATATTTTTCATAAAAGAAGAGTGTATAATTGAGAATAAATCACAATTGTAACGGAGAGGGTTAGAAAAACACATGTCTAGAAATAGCAGTTAAAATCGCTATAAAGCCATTATAACCGCTCATATTATGTCACCTCAACAATTTAAGCTGTCGGCGAACAACGTGACATAAAAATACGAAATTTAAATAAAAAATTCAAAATTTAAATAAAAAGGTTACTCCACTATTGCAATGTCGATGCTACCAACTAAAAGTGGATCCATTCTTCTCGTCAGGAGAACATTCCTGTACATAGAAATGAACACGAAAAACACACCTTGGGGCTTAACAAGTGTCCCGACCGGCAAGAACCATGTGTCAGCGTCTATCTACACAATTCAAATTCTGAATTCAAACCTCATGCATAGCGTTTATAAGATATCAGTTAAACGAGCCACGGTGAAAAACTGGATATGAGTGAAAAATAAAAAAAATAAAAAAGGAATGTAAAAATACATTATGCAGGATATATCGTAAATAATTGTAGAAGGATCCATTTTTGGTTCCTAACTTGGAAATTGCAATAGAAAACTAATCTTTCATTTTTGTTTAAATTTTGAATTTTTATGTCATGTCGTTCGCCGACTGCTTTTATTGTTGAGATATAATACGGTTTAGCTGTTATTTCTAGACATGTATAACAGTGATTCATTCACAATTGTACACACTTTTATGGAAAAAATCTTTTGATTGCATGTTCTGGCTACTGATATTTTCGTACATAATTTTGAATTGTTTACGATACATTCTGCGTAATGTGTTTTTACGTTCATTCCCCTTTTATTATTTATTTTTTACTCATATCTAGGTTTTCACTGTGGCTCGTTTAGCTTCTTATAAACTCTGTGCATGACGTTTAAATTCAGAATTTGAATTGTGTAGATAGACGCTGACATTATTCTTGCTGGTCAGGAAACGTGTTAAGCCCCAGGTATATTTCTGTGTTAATTTCTATGCAGAGGAATGTTCTCCTGATGAGAAGAATGGATCCACTTTTTGTTCCTAACTTCGAAATCGAAATAGAGAACTAACCATTTTTTGTGATTTAAATTTTGAATTTTATGTCATTTTGCTCGCCGACAGCTTTTATTGTTGAGATGATATAATATGAGTAGTTATAGTGGCTTCATAGCGGTTTTAGCTGCTATTTCTAGACATGTGAGGATTTTGCTGTTTCCGTTATGATTGAGATTTATTCACAATTGTACACACTTCTTTTATATACTGTAAATCCTCGAGTATAATCCGCATTTTTTCCCCAAAATTTAAAAGTCAAAATCCCTAGTGAGGACTACATACGAGGTTAAAAATGAAAATTATTCTCTAAGCAATGTCCGAGTCTCTATTCCCTGTCCAACAATGTTCATTCAGACGCATTTTGTGATTTTGGGCGCCAAAATACCTTGAGCTAAGCCAGAAAGCAATGAAGTCATAAAAGAATCATCCATAACATGCAGTAAGCAACATTTATTAAACGTTATTACTGTTATTTCTTTATTTTCTGCAAACAAAATGCACAAAACAGCTACACGTTTGCATTATGTTATATATACAATAATAATAAAGGACGTTACCATATACATTTTTACAAACCAAGGAAGTTATATAGACCTCCTTGACTCAAATTAGAGAAGGAGTGCATATTATACGCAAGGTTTAGGTTTTTCAGGGGTACAGCCCCCTAAAACTCCCCTGCGTATTATATTCAAGGGTGGACTATATTCGAGGATTTACGGTATATAATTACAACAAAAAGTAAAATTGTAGTCATAGTGTTACCTAAAGTTTCGTATCCTTGTGGACAGCTCGTCAGACTCTATGCAAAAACAAAAGAAAAAAATTAAACTTTCTACGACATAGACGTGAGAAAACGCTCAGATATCGAGATTTAATGGTTAACCTATAAAAGTGCAAATGAGGACGGGTTGTCTCCTCTGGACCAGAGAATGAAAATGTTTATAGAGCTGAAATCGACTAAGCAGCAAACGGGGCGATGCAATTTTCCATAAGGTGACGCTTCAATTGGGCACATTTATAGAAAACTTCTTTACTACTATTCAAAGCGCAAAGTTTTGCATAGTCCTTAAGAATTTTAGACTTTGCAACAATCTCTCCCATTAATATATGGGCATGGATGACCTATTATTTTCTACCTGATATCACATGGAGTCCCGTGAAGATATACAAAAAATAAGAAATTCTAACTTCTTCACGGATATGATTAAAAACTAATACATGATAGACACTTACACTAGGCTTTGAAATGATTCTATTACAGAAAAATACAGACACACTTCCCCACATACTTATAATAACATTAACTGTGAAGCTAAATAGATAACAATTAGCCTTGGTACAGCAGGCAGAGTAGAGATCTTGGCCAAGAGAAATGCCTTTGTCATTTTACAGGACCACAAGCCTACTTTTCTCTGTAACCCCAAATGCCGCCTGATCAACCTGGTCAAGTCCGAGATTGGCCAGGTGAATAAGCATATACTGAGGAAGATTAATAACGACTTAAAATCACCAATGAGGTGACGCCATGGTTTATTGCCAACGAGAGGAGAGGCAGGATTAGGTTTACATAGTTCGACATGGTCAATTTTATCCAGTGTTGTGAGTATTTATTGAGCGAAAACACCTAAAGCACCACGATGCTCCGACAGGGGGTGGTGCCGATCCCTACTGTACTCTTTCGCCACAACATTCTCTCACTCTTTCTTCTGTTGGCCTGCTCACTTAGCCAGCCTGGTGGCGTCATTTGAAGGCTAAAACAATGCGAAGCGCATTGTGACCAGCGATAGGTAGCAACATTTGATAAACTGGTCGATCACGGTGATATATATATATATATATATATATATATATATATATTATATATATATATATATATATATACATACATGCGTGTGTGTGTCTGTGTATATATTTTACGGATTCTAGACGAAAGAACCGACATCACTATTAACATTTTTAAAACGCTTCTAATTACTGTATTGGTCCCTTAGACTGAACTGCTAAGTTACGAGGACGTAAGCAATTCGACATTGGTTTTTGAAACTTAAAAATGTTTTACTGTAGAAGTCTGAGAAAAGAATCAAAAGTCCACTATGATTATCAATTATGTTGAAGTATACACACACACATACACACGCTCTATCCTCTCTCACAAATACAAACACACAGACACAGTCACACACACATAAACACAGGTTCACATGCACATATATGCACTTACAATTGTCAAGTAGAACATTTCTAAGCCGTCGCTTAAACGAACAGAAGCAGGAGACAACTTATATATAACTCAAGCCATACTACTTCAAATACTTGAAGAAAAATTAGGTAATATAAGCCAGAATGCTCTCGAAGGATTGGTACGGAACCTATGTCTCCTCGATGAGTATTTACCTAGGATTAAATATCACGACAACAACCCTATAAGAAACAAAAGCAAATTCAAACGTTTAAAATAAGTTAAACATTTATAAGAATGATTAATGACCTTCCGAATTACTGATAGGCTTTTGAGTATATAACCTGCAGTGTACAAGATATAAAATTTTGTATTTAAAATGTAAATAAGAAATAACGTTTAATTAATATGATTAAGTAAATTAATAAGTGCAGAGAATAATAGAATTAAAGAAATAATTAATTACCTTAAGAAATATATGTATACAGATGCGGATGTATATATACATGCATGTATGTGTGAATGTATGTATATATGTATATGTATGTATACATATACATGTATATATAAATTTTATATATATATATAGACAGATAGATAGATAGGTATACAATATACCTATCTCTATACATGATTGTGTGCAAGTGAATGTTTTATTTTACATGTCTAGTAAACATTTATATATATATCCTCTCTCACAAACACAAACACACAGACACAGTCACACACACATAAACACAGGTTATATATATATAAATAATGCATATATACATAATATAAATAATGCATATATACATAATACCCCCCCACACACACACAAGTACGCACACACACACACACACACAAGTACGCACGCACACGCACAAAAACACGCACTTATACATATTCATTTAAAACGATCAATGTTTACACACAGACACACACTGATATATATTTTAAATATATACCCAGATTTATCAAATACTTTAAGATATGGATTTTCGAATTATCAAAGTTTCACTGCCTTTAGAGAATGTTTCACAATTACCAAATTTCAATTTAGACCAGCTCCACTTCAGAATGGTAGAAAATTTCCAGAATCAAGAAATCTCGAACTTCGACATGCCATAAAAAAGACAGGTTTGTCATCTGGAGAACAGAGAACATTCTTGAACTGTATGATATTTGATATGCCTGTATTTTTCTACACACCACATGCACTAGCAGTGACCACATCCCAGCACCCACACCGCACACCATTATCCACACACCCACATACCGTCTTTAATAGCGTCACCACACATACTATTATATAAGCAGCCACACGTTCCAGACGCGCCCACACACATTCACACACGGGTACACACATACCCAGATTTGTCAAAGTCACTTCACTCCTACCAACCTACTCTCTTACTTGATACCACCGCCCCTACCCTCATCACAACCTACCTACACATACCCCACCGCCCCACACACCACCACACCACACCAATCCACACACCCACACACGATCTTCAATAACGTCACCGCACATATGAGCACCCACAGGTTACAGACACACATACACTTACACTGGCACACACCCAGACTTGACAAAGTCACTGGTGCCTATTCGCACACGCACACGCTTTCATATTCATACACACCATTCTCACCTTCAGTTGGGGGTCACTGTCACTTTATTATCTCCCCTTTTTCCAACTTATTCTTTCAAACTCCTTTTCTAATCAGTCGCCCTGCTTGACCGATAAATCTACAGAGTTTTTCATTCTCTCTTTTTTTCTCTCTTATTTTTTTCCTTCGTAGAGCGTAAGCTCGGAACGTTAAAGACTTTTTCATTTTTCCCAAGCGTCAAAGTAATACACCTGCACGTTGTTCATACACTTGTCTTCGTCTATTTGTTTTTCCATAAATGTCTTCTATATATATACATATATATATATAAATGAAACAATGGAGTCGAACGAAGATGTTAACAAAATTCCTTTACTCTCGACATATGTTTCGAAGACATGTTTTCATTCCAAAGAAATAAAGGGTGCATTATGCAATCTTCTCTTCAGGAAAGAATGGGAGCTTCTCTCGACAACAAGACAAACAAAAATTTCGATGACTGCCTACATTGTAAACAAATCATCAATGTCGATTTGTTTACCATGTAGGCAGTCATCGAAATTTCTTTCCTGATGAGAAGATTGCATAATGCTCCCTTTATTCCTTTGGAATGAAAACATGTTGTGTTCGAAACCTATGTCGAGAGTAAAGGAATGTTAACATCTTCGTTCGACTCCATTCTTTCATTTATTCATATACATCACACAAATTTCTGCACATGAACCCGGAGTTTCTACCCTTGGACAGATTGCTTCAACCGTGTTTCTGACGTGAATTTGCTACCCAGGTTTCGGTTAAACGAATTTTCCATGCTGACGATAAACATAGGATAATTCATTTACCTATTTATATATATATATATATTGTGTGGTCAATTTATGGAATGAAATCTCCTAAAACTCATCAGTTTAGACATAGATGAAGACCAGTTTAAATTTGTAAGTGAATTTTAATTCATGCACACGATCGTTTCATATAGAGATATAAAAATAATGCAAATTGATGAATGAAATGAATTAGATTAAATTAATTTAATTATATATATCAATATACTCTTCAGTGCAGGAAATATAAACAAAATTTACAATGAACTTGAGAAAGGATTTAGCAGAAAAATAAAATGTAGGCGATTCATATTTATCCCTTATGAGAAAGAGATGCGAGTCAAGTTAAATATTAACTATAACTAAATGCTATAACAGTTATTTGAAAATATAAGCAAGGAGATATCAGAGATGTTCCTTCTAATCTCCTTACTTATCTATATAAATAAAGTATGATTTGTATTTAAAATAAAGACATAAAAGTACAGAATGATGTGAACATTTTGTGTAGGTGTTTTTGCTTTTGAGAGCTTCTGAAACGCAAGTATTATAGATTATGCGCATTGTGGAAGTTGTTTTTAGTTACGATGTCTATTTGCGGGTTTAGAATTTGTTTTTTAAGTTATTTTCTTTTCATACTTGATCTTTTTGATCCTGTTGATGCCTTCCTTGTGTGCCAGATATTCAAGTTCAAACCTAATGTTTATAACTTAATGCATTTATTTCGGGTCTACTGTTTAGTTCTAGAAGCATTGTGATTATGTACTTCAGACTGGAAATCTCTGAGTAGATTGTGGTGGATGGAGTTAGCAATGTGCTGGATGCTCTCTGTTATGCTTCTTCTCTGTTTTAGATTTCACTCACTAGAGTTTGTCCTAACTAGAATATTAAGGTCATCTACATACCTACAGTAAAGCAAACCAGTTGTGGATTGTTTTCAAATATAGTTCCTCTCTAATTTTCAATTTTAACATTTCCGTTACAAGTTCACAGCCATTAAAAAAACTGCATGCCATGCAAACTTTCTGCTCTCTTCAAGATGGTGATACGACCCTCGCTGACCGATCGTTGTTAGGAATGCATTCACGTTTTTCTCTGTGCTCCGAGCCAATTTCTGGCCTAAAATTTCAACACAGCTCTTTCCACTACTGAATATCAGCATTTCCATACACGGCGTTGAGCATCAAACTTCCGAAATACAAGCAACAACACATCAGATGCAACTAATTATACCCATGGAAGTGTCATGATAGCCATTTAAAATACATATAACGTTTTAATCACTTTTATATTTTGTTATATAATATTAAGTATCAAAATCTTTCCTCGCGCAAGATTGTCATTGAAACTATCATAATTTATATTTTATTACCGGGTAGTTTTTGTTTTCAATGTTTTATTTTCGTCTGGCATTGTATAGCGATATACATTTATGAACTAACACACAATTTGTATTAATAGTAATATTTGTTTATATTTTTTTATGTTCCTGCTCATTATATTTGTTGTGAATTAGTCATGTGTGAATATATCCTGATATCTATGACATAAAATAACGGTTCATTCAGTTAAAATGAAATAATAATATAAGACGGTCGTATTAAATTGATTGCATTGTAATAAGATTGTCCAAATTCTGTGTATTTCATAGAAAAGTATAACATCTGTTTTTATTCTAGATCGAAGTGATTGCTTATATGAAAGTTGCGAATAAATTTAGTCCCCAACGTCTTTTCTCTACTTTGATATGTTGCAAAATAGCGAATATTTCGACACTGAAGCTTATTCAGTTCCAAATTTATCCAAGTTTTACTTTATTGTAACTTCTTATCAATCACAAAGAATTCAGCCAGGTTACAATACACGAACTCACTGCTCCATATATATGACTCCAAACTCTATTATATAGATGGGTGATAAGACACGTGCGAGTTTGCTTTTGCATATATATATATGCATAAATATGGGTGTTTCTGGAAAGGGCATGTTTATTTATATTTATAACATGTTGCAGCAATTGCCTGAGGGAAATTTCAATTCAAATTTATTTTAATTCTTTTCACATTAAATATATTTGTTTAACATATTTACTACGAAGTTATGAAATTACAGTTTCTCAAAGTTATTGAAAGATGTGTTGTGGTATTGTACGCGTGATTATATGAGTTTATGTGGAGGAGGTTGCTTCTCTACTTGCTAAATTTTAATCCTCATACATTCATGTGTTGTTCTTGTGCCGTCTTAAACACGTTCATACATCTGAACTAAGCATAGACAGGAGAGGTATGAGTATCCACGACTTAGGTTTCCAGCGCATATCTTAAGTTGTTTACTAAATCAGAAATTAGCGAATGTTGATGCAATTTTGCTTTGTTTCCGTTTAAGAGCTGCTAGCAATAAACATACCTTAATTTAGTTTTACCATTGAGTTCCTTATTTATCCTTTTGTTATTAAGAATAATAGATGCATGGAGATTTCTGTTTCTTCATACAGCTGAAAGGAAGGTGATTTGTATGGTTTCACAGCATTCAATAAATGCAGTGCGTAATTGTTCGATGAATTGAAGGCTGATTGTTCCAACATATATTCTTCCCAGCTGGGAAGTCAGCTGCGATAGATCAACGTTATATGCAGATATTTGTAAACTCTCATTCAGTTTCCGCTGAGGACGAGTATAAGAGTCAATTATGTGAAACTTAGATTTCATGTTTTACTATATATACTTTTTTTTTCAAATCTAACGATGTTCTTTGTTATAAAGTTAGAAAAGCTGCCTGTACACTATACTTAATACTGTTACTAGAACCTCATGCTGTGGCCAATCAGTATGAAATAGATATACATATTCCTGTTTTCACTGGACTCCAGATTAACACATATATTGTCTCTAGAGGCGTATGATTTGTTCATAAATTGAATAAGAAAATATTCCAAGCCTAGTTATTTTTCTCAGAAAAAGTAATGGAAATGAAACATAGAAATGCATATTAGGCTTACATCATAACTTACAATAAGAATTAACTAGTTGTAGAATATGTGGAGAACAGTCAGATGTTATTAACGAGCAAGTAAGATTCGTGACATATATTATGCTTTCATTAGTTGTAATAGATCCCTATGTAATCCTGTGCAGATATAACGAAACTTTCTATGGTATTCAAATTTTACCCCGCGGCATATCTAACATGTGGAAGCTAGAAAAGTTAGGTATGCTATTACCCGGTTGCTACTCATTTACATCTTGGTAAACCAGAGCAAAGTGAAAGGAAATGCTGTTGAAAGACACAACACACCACAGGGAGCAGGAATTGAATGTATGATTTTACGCTCTTAATCCCAACCACTAGACTACGAAGCTTCACAGCTGACCCAATGACAAGGAATTTGTGTCTAAGGCGGCAAGCTGGTAGAAACGTTAGGACGCCGGGCGAAATGCTTAGCTGTATTTCGTCTGTCTTTACGTTCTGAGTTCAAATTACCCCATGGTCGACTTTGCCTTACATCCTTCCGTGGTCGATAAATTAAGTACCAGTTACGCACTGGAGTCGATTAATCGACTTAATCCCTTTGTCTGTCCTTGTTTGTCCTCTGTATGTTTAGCCCCTTGTGGACAATAAAGAAATAAGAAGCGTTAGGACGCCGGGCGAAATGATTAGCTGTTTTTCCTGTCTTTACGTTCAGAGATCAAATTACCCCGTGATAGACTTTGCTTTCATCCTTTCGGGGTCGATAAATGAAGTACCATTTGCGTACTAGGGTAGAACTAATCGACTGGTCCCCTCCTCAAAATTTCGGGCCTTGTGCCTAGAGTAGAAAATAAAAATTAAATGTGTGTCCTTATAAAAAGAACAACCTTTTACTCTGTTTAAGCGAATGTAAGATAGCAAATATTTTACCTCGAGGATAATACATTAATATTTTAATTACAATATTCTTGCCTGGCATAAAAGTGATACCGTTCTGAGGGTTCTTCAAAATATTGTCCAATTAATATCGTTTTAATATATTTTTGTATTTCCCCACCTAGCAATTGTAGTACTCCCATTTTCTATTTCTTTAAATTAAACCAATCATAACATTATGCTTCCAGCTTTCAACACAATCTGAATGCATCTGCTTAACGACCATGTCCTCAAGGATATATGAATTCTCTTATTAGTTATCACTGGTCTGTCTATGCAGTGCAAAATATCTTCAGAGATCATCACAAGTACCATAATTCAAAACAGTCAATTAACTTTATTTTCAGGAAACCATAGCTCCTAATTGACAAACTAATTATGGTTAACGATTCCAAACCAATTTGCAAACATTTCTCGTCTAGATGCTAATAGCGTTAGCCATTAATTAATCATTATTTAGTAAACTTTAAATACAAACACGAAAATGAATTGTTTATTCGTGAATTATACATAATTAAAAATATGCATATGAGTGTGTATGCGCGCTGATGCATAGATAGATAAACAGAAATAGAGAGAGAGAGAGAGAAGGGAAAGAGCATATATATATATATATAGGTAGACGTAGTATGCCTGTTAATGTCTACAATGTATGTGTGACGTATGTATGAGTGCGTGGCCCGTCTATGAGTTACGCGGGTGAGTTTACGTTTATATGAAAGCACTTGAAATTTAGAAACTAATCAAATTTGTGTGTGTGTGTGTAAGTGTATGTGTCAGTGTTTGTGCGTGTGTATGTACGCGTGTTTGTGGGGGTGTGCGCGTACTTTTGTATGCTTGCGTGTGACTGAGATGTATGAAGAATTTGTCAAATGAATCTAATATAACGCCTCAAATCCACCCTTGTAACGAAAGGTCATCTTGTATTGTCTTCTTCATTATTTACAAAGCAGACTTTTCACAGTCCACCGCCGACAGAAAACATTGTAGAATTAGTTTATCTTCCGAATTCCAGATAACAGCTGTTTTATTCTAACAGTTCCCCACCTACTTTACTCTGTTCTTTAAATCTTGTATTCTTTTAATTGCTTCTGTTATTAGACTACGGCCATACTGGGGCACCAGCTGGACGAATTTTAATCAAATGAATCAACCCCGGGATTTACTCTTTGTAAACCTAGTACTTTTTATTTTGGTGTCTTTTGCCGAAACACTATGTAACGGGGACGTAAACACACCAGTGTCGGTTGTCAAGCGATGGTGGGGGTAGAAACACAGACACAGCGCAATATATATATATATAGTATATATATATAATATATATATATATTTGCGCATGTGTCTGTGTTTCCTCTCTATATATATATGTATATATTATATATATATATATATATATATATATATATATAATTTTAATCCAAAAGGAAACAAAAAACAACAACAACAGGAACAATTACAGTATTATTATTAATAGGCGCTCAGGAGATGGAAGCAGGGAGGTATGACGTTTCGAGCGGAGCTCTTCGTCGGAAACATAAAGAAGGAAGAGAGAGGAAAGAAAGATCCCAGAGCGGGCAACAGGGAAAGAAAAAAAGACGACTGGTGTTTACGAGTTGCACATGGTGAAAGGCGGATGTTGACGAAACAAGAGCAAAGTGGGTTTTTAAAGGCAAAAGAGTGGAGACAAGGTTGGTAACCCAACAGATGTGTGTGTATGTGTGAGTGTGTGCGTGTGCGTGTGTGTATGTGTGTGTGAGGGCGATGAAAAAACAAAAAAAAAAAAAAAAAAAATATATATGTGTGTTAGTGTGTGCGTCTGTGTGTAGGCGTGGGGGTAGGGCGAGACTAGTGGTCAGCTAGCAGGCGAGGTCAGTAGTGAGAAAAAGAAGGAAGGAGGAAGGGAGGTCAGTAGTAAGAAAAAGAAGGAGGAGGAAGGGAGGGAGGGAAGGGGTGGGGGCGTATGTAGCGTGCCAGCGTGTGTTGAGTAGTAGTGTGTGTGTGTGTCCAGTGTCGTGGTGGTATTAATGGCGGTAGATTGAATGTGTGTAAGAGTGATGTATATATATAGCAAGGTGTGTATATGTTGCGCGTGTGTGTAACGAAAAAGGGGGGGGGGTTAAGGAAAAAGGACTCCAGCTGAGGGGAAGATGGAAGAGTGGTCCCGCGGAGACAGGCGTGGGAAAACCCAACGACACGCGACGGTCCCAGGAACGGGCGGGAGGTCTCGTCAGGTCCAAGGGCGAGGTGTATGCGCGCGCATGCAGCGCGAGCCGGCGCAAGTGCGTGTGTGGGCGTGCCTGCGAGTAGTGCGCGTAAGTATGTATGTGTGTGGATGTGTGAGTGTGTGTCTGTGTGTATGTCTGGGTGGCAGTGTGTCCGATGAATGTATGTGAGTATGTGTGTATGTATGTGTGTGCATAGATGTATGTCCGTGTGTGTGTGTGTGTGTGTATGTGTGTGAGTGTGTATGTATGTACGTGTGGGTGTGGGGAAGTGTGTGTATGTGCATGTGTGTGCGCGTACATACAGGTGTGTGAGTGAGTGTGTGTGTGTGTATGTATGTGTGAGTGTGTATGTATGTGTGTGTCGGATGCATGTATGTGTATGGGTGTATGCATGCGCGTGTGTATGTATGTGTGTACGTGCGTGTGTGTGTGTGTATGCATGTAGGTGTGCGCGTGTGCATGCATGCATGTGCGTGTGTGTGTGTGTGCATGTGTGTGGGTATATATGTATGTGCGTATATGTGTGTGTATGTGCGTACATGTGTGTGTGTGTATGCATGTGTGTGTATGTAGGTGTGTAGGCGTGTGTGTATAGGTGTATGTATGTAAGTATGTGTGGGTGTGTCCGTGTATGTGTGTGTATGTATGTGTGTGTATGTAGGTGTGTGGGCGTGTGTATATGTGTGTGTATGTAGGTGTGTGGGCGTGTGTATATAGGTGTATGTGTGTATGTCTGGGTGTGTCCGTGCATGTTTGTGTGTGTGTGTGTATGCATGTGTATTGGGTGTGTGTGTACGTGTGTAATGTATGTGTGTATGCGTGTGTATGCGTGCGTGTGTGTATGTAGGTGCGTGTGTATGTGTGTGGAGTGTAGGTGTGTGTGTGCGTGTGCGTGTTTATGTTGGTGTGTGCGTATGTGAGTGTGAGTGTATGGGTGTTTGTCATGCATGTGTGTGCGCGTGCAGGTGAGTTGTGTGTAAGTATGTGTGTGTGTATGTTTGTGTGAGTGTGTAAGTGTGTATGTCTTTTGTGTGTGTATGTGCGTATAGGAGTATGTGGGTATGTGTGATGTATGTATATGGGTGTATGTATGTATGTATGTGTGTGTGCATGTGTATAAGTATATGTGTGTGCGTATGTGTGTACATGTGTATGTGTGTGTGTTTATGTATGTGTGTATGTATGTGTGTAGGCGTGTGTGTGTAGATGTATGTATGTTCTGGGTGTGTGTCCGTGTGTGTTGTGTGTGTGTGTGTAGGTAGATGTGTGTGTCTGAGTGAGGGTATGGCTGTGTAGGTGTGTGTGTGTATGAATGTAAGTGTGTGTGTATACAAGTGTAATGTATGTATGTAGGTGTGTGTGTGTGTGTGTATGTGTACGTGTGCGTGTGTATGTGTGTGTGTGTATGCGTGTGAGTGTGAGTGTATGGGTGTATGTCTGTGTGTGTGTATGTCTGAAGTAGGTATGTATGTGTATGTATGTATGTGTGTGTGTGTGCAGGTATGTGTGTGTATGTTGTTGTGTGAGTAGGTGTGCGTGTATGTATGTGGGTAGGGATGCATGCGAGTGTGTGGGTATGTATGCATACATGCGTACGCGCACATCCGAAGCAAGCCACACGCACAAAGCGCGCTCACGCACACAACGCACAAGCAGTACAACGCAAGCCCAAGGGGCCGACCAAGCCCCCAGCGCGCGCCAAGGCGCGCGAGCGCAAAGGCCCTCGAACAACCCGCTACGCGGGAACCGAGGATCCATCAGCCAAAACCGGAAAGCAGAAAAGAGGGGGGCTGCCTGATGCAAAAGGTGTATGTGTGTGTGCATTCAGTGTAAGGGTGTGCATGTGTGGCAAGTATGTATGTATGTGCCTACATGTATGTTTGCATGTGTGTGTGTGAAGTATGTACGTGCGGTGTGTGTGTGTGTGAGTGTGTGTGTATGTATGTGCGTATGTATGTGTTGTGTATGTTGTATGTATGTCTGTGGTGTGTGTGTGTGTGTAAGTATGTATGTGTGTGCGTATGTATGTATGTGTGTGTGTATGTGCATGTTGGTTTGTATGTTAGTGTGTGCTAGTATGTCTGTAAGTGTGTGTGATTAAATGTGTGAAGTATGTACGTAGATGGGTCTACGTATGTGTGTGTGTGAACAGGCGTGTGGGAGGTAGGTGGTTGGGTGTGTGTGGGAGGTAGGTGGGTGGGTGTGTGCGTGTGGGAGGCAGGTGGGTGGGTGTGTGTGGTGGTGTGTCCAAAAAAAAAAAAAAAAAAAAAAAGAGATCTCAAGAGGAGGGGGCTGTGTTAAGTCCGTGTGGGGTGGTAGTTTGTAGGGTGAAGATGTAGCGTTGCTCCAAGTGGAGCCTGGAAAGTGGGCGACCTTGGTGGGGGGCGAGACCAAACACTGAGATGTCATCTAGGGAATGGCCGGCCGAGCGGAAGTGGCGTGCGACGGGAGAAAGAGAGTGTAGGCGAACGTCCCTTAAGTGCTCAGTGAAACGGTCGGACAACCGGCGTCCCGTCTGTCCTACATACAGCATCCCGCATAGGTTGCATTTAATGCAGTAAATAAGGCAGACGAGGTGCACGTAAAAGAGTGCCTAATGCGTACAGTGTGCAGGTTGGAGCCGGTGACAGCGGTGGTGTTGGTGATGAAGGGGCAAGTGTTGCAGCGGGATCTAGAGCAAGGGAATGATCCGTGTGGGGCTGGGGGAAGGAGAGAGGGTGCTGTGGACCAGGAGGTCACGCAGATTGCGGGCTCGTTTTGAAAGAGGACAGGGTAGGTTAGGGAAAATGGGCGGGTGGTGGGATCAAGCTGGAGGCGACGGAAGGCACGTAGTATCTTGCGACGAAGGGTAGGGTAGAGGGGTGGAAAAGGAGGGGGAAGGGGTTGCGATTGGGGGGTGGGCGGGGGGAAGGAGACAGGGCGGTAGTGCGGTCGATGCGACGGGCGCGGGTGAGGGCATCAGAGAGGAGTATGGGTGGGTAGCCTCGGAGTCTGAACATGCGGGCCAGGTATTGAGATTGGGTCTCGAAATCCTGGTCGCGGCTGCACAAACGTCGGAGGCGGAGGAACTGGGAGTAGGGGATGGCTCGTTTGGTGTGGAAGGGGTGGAGGAAGAGAAGTTGAGATAGAGGTGGGAATCCGTTTGTTTAAAAAAAGGCAGTGGTGGTGAGAGATCTGGAGGGGTGATCGATGCGGAGAGAGATATATATATATTTGCGCATGTGTCTGTGTTTCTACCCCCACCATCGCTTGACAACCGACACTGCTTCTTTCCGTTTCGGCTACCAAATACACTCACAAGAGTTTGGTCGGCCCCGAGGCTATAGTAGAAGATGCTTACCCAAATGCCATGCGGTGAGATTGAGCTTGGAACCATATGGTTGGGAAGCAAGTTATTTACCTCACAGCCACGACTGCGCATTTTAGGAAGGATAGCCTCATTTTATAAGGTTTAAATGTATTGTTGATAGTGTTACGACTTACAAATATCAAATACAGGTGACAGTACCACATTTTTATTGAGGGTCTCATCGACAGAATCGAACACAATGCATCTGGTGTGTACTGGTCTTGACGTAATCAATTTAACACAGTAAAGACGTAGTTTTGTCATTAGTCAGAAAGATTGCATCGCACCAAGTCTACATGAAACGAGCATGCACTCACGATTATGTGTTAGATTACTGAGCGAAATTGTACATTTTATTCTTGAGCAAACATTTATGTCACGTTATTCCAGTCAACTAAGCTATTAGCCCACTGACAGTGCAGTCGTCGCTTCCTGCTCGCACATCCTGGGTGTTCAACACGAAGTATAGTGCGTTTGGCAAAACATATGTTGTCTACGCCTTGTTGTCACTGAATGAGCACCCAAAACAAGTAACAAGAGCATGATACATGCTTCCAAATCATACTCCTTGGCTATTAACGGCTAGCATATATATCTGGTATTTATTCAGATCAGCGAAATAATGCAAAAGATTATAGATAACATATACAAGGTAGATTATGACCGGTGCCGTAATGTTTCTATGGCCAAAATTGCTGGATAACTCATTGGTATGTTAAAGTAATTATTTACATATGAATTATATCGAGAGCAATTACTTTGGTGAAAGCGAAAGGAAATCAATCTATAGTTTGATGCTAAGAGATTTGATTTTTGGACCTTAGGTTTTATTATGCCTAACTTATGTTAAATAGGAAAGATCCATGACATTATTAACTTATATAAAATTTACTGTTTGTATAGGTCGTCGTTTTCGTTGTTTAGTTCAAGGTTATTTTACGACGGGCCGTCAAATATGTGCTTATATTTTTACGTCAAGAGGGTTTGAATTACTAGAGATTTGCCTGCCAGTTCTAGCTGCTCGCCTGTATAAGAATGAATTGATAAAAACGATACAGTCTCGGACTGGATGTTTGTAAGAGCCCAAACGACAATATATAACGTACAATGCAATACGATGTTTATTTTCAGAAGTGCATCTCATTTAACTCATTGGGAAGATTCGTTAAAACAGTATGCATGTCATAAGTTAAACGAAACCAAAGTAACAGAGAGGTGTTCTTACGTAAACACAGCACAAACACACAGACAACCACACACAACCTATTTTGTTAGATCTCCATTATATATCATTCATCTGTTAATAAACCAAGCAAGCATAATAGGTAATATGATGTAACCACGATATGCACACATAACAAAGAATTCATATCCTACACTCAATAACTTTTCTATACAATTATTGTGAAAGAGAAAGTTTACTCTAAGTGATATTCCATGAGTTACACAAATTTTAAATAGATTATGTTTCCAGAAAATCCAATTGATATAGTTGTGGAATGTCTGTAAATATATTAATTTATTGACTTATATATTTTCCAGACTAATATATGATATAAACGACTATTTTGAAAACATATTCAAATGATTTCAAAAAATTATGGTTTCGTTTCGTTGGATGTTGGTATTACGCAGTCAGAAAAATTAATGACATGAATATATTCTTTTCTTATTAAATAGAACATATATTTAATAAGTCAAATATTTAGCTTATTAAATTATGTTTAAAATTGTATGAATAGTAATTTGTAAGTTCTATATCATATTTATAATAAACTTTTTGTTATTGAAAATATGATTATGTTAGTTCATATATATATATACTAATACATACATACATATATGCATACATACATACATACTTACATACATATATATATATATACAGACACACATTCTATTTGAATACATATATGTATGTATATATACATAGGTAAACAGTAAAAATAATTACAGACATGGACAAGAACATGAAACACCACAGAGACGACACAAGAACCACAGGACGGGACATTCGAAGCCCTCAGTCATCAGTCAAGAACCAGATCATCTTAGCAATTTCGGCTGATTAATCTTGAGATTGCTCCGATATGGCCAGCCCGCCAAGGGAAATCTAAGCCAAGCGCATTAGATCCCCTGGAAGAAAGCTTCGAATGTATACAACACGAGGACAGAAAACGAACGAAGTACACGAACAAAAATACAGAATACGTGACACCAATAAGAATACAAAAACGTAGAAACAATAACGGTAAAAATAAAAAATAAACAACAGAACAAAACCAGGACGTAGGACAAGGGTCTTTCGACAGGACGAGTTGAGTATGGGGCTGGCTTGTGAAGTTGTGCCTAATGGCCGCGGGGAGACGAACAAATACGTGTTGCTTCTGCGACTGCTGAAACGAAAAGAGCGCTCAACAGCGGCTAGCGGTCACGTGAGAACAAAAGACAGGAGAAAGGGACAGATGAAAAGAGAGAGAAGGTGGACGAGGGAGGAGAAGAAAGAGACAGATCGAGGGGGCTGGAGGTGAGAGAGATAGAGAAACGTATATATATATATATATATATATATAACACCACACACACATATATATATACAAACATGCTATCATTATTATTATTACTAAGGCAGCCAGCTGGTACAATTGCTAACGCGCCAGGCGAAAGGATTTGTGGCATTTTGTTCTCAGTTCAAATTCTGCCGAGGTCGACTTTGCCTTTTATCTTTTCGTGTACTGGGATAAATGCAATGGACAAGTCCCCAAATTTCAGGCCTTGTGTCTATAGTACAAAGGATTATTAATGTGGTGAGATGTATCAGTCGAACACCGGCATCGATGTAATCAACTACCAACATCCTTACAAATTTTAAGGCCTTGTGCCTATCGTTGAAGGGTTTATTATTATCATTATTATTATTAATAATAATAATAATAAGGCGACGAGCTGGCAGAATCGTTAGCGCGCCGAGCGAAATGCTTAGCTGTGCTTCGTCTGCCGCTGCGTTCTGAGTTAAATTTCCGCCGAGGTCAACTTTGCCTTTCATCCTTTCGGGGTAATTAAATAAGTACCAGTTACGCACTGGGGTCGATATAATCGACTTAATCCGTTTGTCTGTCCTTGTTTGTCCCCTCTGTGTGTAGCCTTGTCGGCAGTAAAGAAATAGTTATTTCGCCTGCCGCTACTATGTGAGTTCAAATTTCGCCGAGGTCGACTTTGCCTTTCATCCTTTCCTGGTCAGTACGAGAAGTACCAGTTGATTACAGAGGTCGATATAATTTATTTAGCCCTCTCCTTCGAAATTGTTGGTCTTGTGCCAACATTTGAAACCATTATTTTTATTATTGTTTATATTACTCAGGTTTGTACTTATTCCTGGTAGAATTTATGTGGGTAGCAGATTACTACCTGTAACCTTAGGTCTCCTGAATCTTTCAACATTCATTCGAGTGATTAAAATCCTCCCGATAATCTTTCCAGCCCCTCAGAAGCAAACTTTCTGTAGAAACTTTGCAAAGACAGTCTATTCCAATCTGCTGTAACCATTTCTCTATGTATGCTTACAGTCCCCAAGAGCCCCAATTTTTATAGGCAGAGTTTTCATATTCCAAATTCTTACAATGTCAAATTTTAAGGGATTTATTCTTTTGCTTTTCGTCTTCTTTCTTTACGTTTCTGCAATCAAACACACACAATGGATCAATTAACCAACTATCTATTAAACTGATATAATTGAGATGCGCACTACATTTTGTTCTGCATCTCTTAGTAATCATCATTATTTATACTTTGATTTAAGTTCTAGTTTTTGCTTCTGTTGCTATTTTCGTGTTTATTCTGGTGTGCAAATTATGTGCAGTGTTTGTGTATTGTTTTGCTGGGTGGTGAATATAGCAGGCATGACACGAGGCTCGGCCTAAATGTTCCAGTGTCAGATCATTATAATATGCATATGTAAAGTTTGATTTGTGAGGCGTTGTCAATGCACTTGAGTGGTGTTAGAATGTTTAGTGTGGTTTCGGCGTTATAAAGTATGTTTGTTATCTCTCGCCACTTTCCAAACTTAGCTGTTCTATTATGTTTCCATAATTAAGTTACTCGACATAAGAGGCCGGTAGAATAAGAATCAGGACTAAAAATAAAACGTACGTACTGGTGTTAACATTCGACTAATCACTTCAAAGCAATGCTTTAACATGACAGCAGTCCAATGAATGAGAAAAATAAACGAGCATAAAGGAAACTATATCCTAACTTTTTTTGTGTATAAATAGTTCTCCCCTTTTTAACATTTGAACAATTTTTCTTTAGTCTGTAATGGATAAATCTTTAAAATATTAGCACTTGTTTATTATAAAGAGAAGCAGCCGCTTGCACCAGCACCAATGTTCAAAAAGATGAGAGTAAATAGAATGAGAAATGTTGATAACAGATTCTAAAATTTGGTAAGGAACCCATAACAAAATCAAAATAAAGTGAAATAGAGATATAAAAGATGTTTTTCCCATACACACTTGCATATATACATACACAACGTCAACAATATATGAATATGTACTATATATATGTATGTGTATATATATAAATATGTGTGTGTATACATATAGGGATGTATGTGTATACATCCATAATGTGTATGTTCACATAGAAATGTATGTGAACTCACACATGGATGTGACTGTGCATTTTGTAGGTATATATTCATATATATATATATATAATATATATATATATATATATATATATATACATACGCTCGCATATATGTATTTATACATGCAGACAAAACACAAGCTCACATACACTCACATTCAAACACACACAGAGACAGACATATGTATATATATCATAATATAATAATGACATTATATTTTTAAATTTTGGACTTATTAATAAACTGCACTATTACAATCATAGATGCAGAAATTTTAAATTACCTTTAAACTTTAAGCCAATAGATAGGAAAAATAAATATGATAAATTCTTTGCAAATAGAAAATGAAACCAATTACATTATGGTATTGTGTACATTTATATAATTGAGATTTAATAATAAACTAAATAGAAACGTACGAATTTTTCGAAAAAATTTTTTAGGAACCGAAAATTATTTCGTGTAGAATTTCGTTTGATATAAGTCATATATCCGAAAATTAATTACCTACATTGTGTATGCAACATACATTTTACACACGCGCCTTCCTATTCATAGCTATTTGTCTGAACGGAAGTTTTCATTTGATGAAATCTCTTGAAAACGAAATATAATACTTTTGCCTGAGTTCTGAGTTCTCACTTCGATGTTTGAAGACACAGAGTCTAAAAGTCAGTAATTATTGAAATTTCATTCTATTCTTTCTATATTTAGCGTCAGCAGTATCTAAAACCTCATCCCCAAACACCCCTTAATCAGGGTATTTATGAAAGATCAGTTAATATATCTACACGAAATTAAAATATATATTGAGAATGAATTTCGAATATCATCTGATGCATCAGTGGTTCTATTACTACGTTTATCAAGTGAGTCAGTTTTATACATTGACCCAGATCCAGATTAATAAACTTAATATATATTAAAGCAAATCAAGTACTTTTCTTCAAGTTCAGAAGATATTTCCACCCCAACAGCGACGTACTCAGACATTCTAACAAATTTTAGATTTTGCTCCACAAGCACTTTATCTCATTTCTCTATCATGTTTTATCGCTATTGTAATGGTCTCTGAAACACGGAAACTACATGATCTCGTACCTCCTCCATTCAGACATCCAACACTCGTCGAATCTCCACCTTCGGGTCCAAATGTTACGTTCAGTCCCTCTCTTCCGGTCCACTAAACACTTATGCCAGTCTTTCTTTCTTAGATCGTTCCTAATGGAATGTTCTCACACCTAACCATTCCTGCAACGTTTAAACGGAACATCAATCTCAACTGTTTCGGAGGGCCTGTACGTGTTATTAGCATTGCTCTTTCAGCTAGACTCAAGAAGCAATATATATATTCTCCAGATACTACTTCAATAACAACAGGGTCTGATAGACGCACAATGTAATAACATGACTTTGATGTAAGTCTCATGTAGTGCCTCTCCAATGCCCAAAACCGCATATATTACCTAAGTTTTCTTTTATAAATTTTACGTAAACTGGCGTTGCCTATGGTGATGGCACCGAAACATGTGTAGCTAATAATCAAAGATGAGATAAAGACTTTTTTGTGTCTTCTTTGCAATGGATTATATATATATATATATATATATATATATATATAGGGGAGAATTCACGAAAAAAAAAACAAAGATAGGTGGTGTAGAAAACAAACAGATGTATTAGTATAACGCTCAGGAATTGAAAAAGTCTTTTACGTTTCGAGCCTACGCTCTTCTACAGAAAGGAACACAGAAAGAAACAAGGAGAGAAAAAAATGTCTGTGGTGGCTACCGATTTATCATATATATATATATATATATATATATATATATATATATAATACCGTGCAGCACGGAATTTTTTTAGTGAACAGGTCAATGTCTCAAAGCAACGAAAATATTTTATCAAGTTAAATTTAAATGTTGAAGTGAATCTAACGGATTTTGTGTGTTTCTTAAATAGCTTACAAACACCTTCCACGCTGCAATTGTTTTCATTCAGGCACACGATCTCAGATCATGCCACTTGCTATGCAAGTCTATCTCGGTTATATATATATATATATATATATATAATCTTAAATGATATGAATAGAAAAGAATATTCATAAAACTTATGATATACAGTACGCTTATGTTTGCTGCTACAATTCAGAAATTACGTGAAAATGTTTAATTTTATTAAGACGAATTAAGTGACGTTATTTACTTCAACAAAACAAAATTTTATCACTAAACTTAAAATTCTTATCATTAGCTATATTGTTGTCAGTCGCAATAAATAAAATAAAAGCAAAGTGGGAAGGAAAACCAATTTAACATGATGATATGCTATACCAACTTGAGGTAATTATTCATTAGAATGATAAGTAATTGTATTGGTAGCAGACAAACAATGGCATCACCGAAATACGGAAATATTAGGGAATGATGTAATGAAGTGAAAGAAGGTTCAATAAGCTTCGCAGATAGAGAAAGTAGCCTAGAATTGGGGAAAGAGAAATAAAATATCTCAGTATATTTTGTGTGAAGTCACAAATCAAGTATGATCACATATACTTAAATATATTATATCCATGACTATTCTGCTCATTTTGTTTTTTACACATAATTCATATGGGACCACACATTCAGATTATGTTCACTTTTAACAGATTAGGATATGATATGGTGATTTGCCTACTTTTTCTAGCAGCTCCGATGACTACATAGAGGCTTCTCTCCTCGCTTTTGAGAAAATAAACGTATTAGAATCGAACTTGTGTCGCAGACTCGACCTAGAGGAATACAATAACTCTGCAACTGAATACGTCTAAGCACAGAACTGGAATTTTTTGTTAACTACAATTCCCTTAGAATTGGCAAACAAAATAAACAAAATACTATTTTCTCTTTTCTGCAATGAATTAACATTCGTAGCCTGACAGTAAACAATTGCTAACTATATTAATAAAGGTATTATTGCATAATGACGATCCAATATCTAGCTAATATAGTCATCTGATATTTGTACACACCCCTGGGGAAACAAATTTACATTTGTATTGCTTAACGATTCACGAAAGGAATCATCTACCACTTCAATATATACACAATGAACAATATAGAAGTAGATACATCCATTATACAATTACAGTTACCAGGTTGTTATTGCAAAATTCTATTTAATGTACAGATGATAATTATTGTAAATATGTGTTCAGCGCATTTGACCTCAAAGCTCCTTGTATCAAGTATAACCCAACATTGTGGACTGTGTAAATATAATTAAGATACACATGGTTTATGGTGTAGGAATGACAGAGAAATCGATGATTGTAACATTGGGAATTTATATTTTACACTTTATGAAATTCGGATCATTTCTCATATCATCCATGAGTTATGATATTCTAGAGCAAAGCGAATGTAGTTGCCGGTCGGTATTTAATCATTCATTCAAATACATCTTGCGCATGTGATGTAAACTAAAATATAAAATTGTTCGGAGACATAGTAACTGAATAGAAATAGGAAAATTTGTTTAACTTAACAGCACTTTGTAGCTTTACATTTTGTGTGATATTTATGTATATCGCCCCAGGCGTGTATAAAAGATTCGATCATGAGAAAGTTAATTCAATTGTTCAGAATTGTTATTTCAGACTATTCCTGGATTCAATAGCTCTCGGGCTTCAATACTGTCGTGAAATAAAACTTATGTTTTGACTGAATATAAAAATGTCCGCACAGAAGTAGAATTGTAAAGAAATTTTAAGTGTTACGAAAATAATATAACATTGAAATTATTAGAATAGCCTAATTATATATTTGTTGTATTGCATTGATATTAGAAAACGAGAAAGTCTTTTAACTTAATACTCTCAAAAATTTTAGTCACGCATGTTAACAAATCTCAGTAATAATATTTTTGTAGTGAACCCTTTTTCCGCGAAATAACCGGAATATTTCAAACACCGGTTGCTATATTACCTAATTCACAGACACTATATTATTGTTAAGTAAATTATGACTGCACATTAAATAAACACAGAATACGCAAATAAACATTAGATCAAGTACGTTTTAATATCGAGATAATTTTTTACTTGGGAAAATCAATATAACTTGCAACCAGCAGATTTAACAATGCATCAGGAAAAGGGAAAATATCTGATACATTTAATACATTACAGCATTGAACAATATATCTCATCAGGAGCGACCTAATAACCTGAGACAAAATGAGAAAAACTCAAGCAATCAATATATATCTAGACAATTCTCTTCAGTGATCACTGTTCTGAACTAGCGATGTTGACTCTAAACAATTACATTACACTAAAACTGATTGCTTCATCTCTTAATTAATCAGATATGGTAAAGATATAGTGCGTCCTCAACTTGCAAATCCATCTAAGATGAAAAATTGCTGTGTGTACAACAAGAGTGAATTACCGGCTCAGTTCAAGTCATTTAGTCATCATGTCAGCAATAGATATATAGTAGTACAACAGCCTATGCTATATATCCATAATATCTGTAGTACTGTATTGTAGTAAATTATACTACATAGTCTTTACAAGTATTATAAATCTGCGCTAAATAATGATATGTCAACTACCACGTATTGTGATTATCTAACCGTTACAATGATAGGATACATAAATAAAATTTAGAGTGGTACAAGATTGGTGTCTAAATTCCCTATTAAATTAAATGTAAACAATTAAATATTATCAAATTTCGACCTACTGAAATAATCGACAATGTATAGTTTGATCTGATGAAGGAACCTCTTTTGTTTACCATAGTTTGACGCTCAGGAAAAATGGAAGCTTTTGATGTTTGTAGCCAACAGTGTTCTTCAGAGAAGTGAGGAAGGGAGTTGAAGTGTGGGTGCAATGTATGGATTGGGAAGGCGTGCGTATGAGTGTGTGCATGTATGTAGGTGCAAGTATTTTCTATAGGGGCATAACGGTATGTGGGGTATGGAGTGTGTGTAATGAATGTACCGGTGTAGAGAATGTATATGAGGGTAGAAGAGGAGGGTCACTGGAATGTAGGAGGTGTTGGTGTTTAAATGGTTGTTGAGTTTAGATGAAGTGAATAATTGTGACCATGAGGGACTCAGAAATGTGTCTATATATATGAGTGTATATACCTACTTAACTCTCTGTGTGGCTGTGTGGTAAGTAGGTTATTTACCAATATATATATATATATATATATATATATATATATATATATATATGTGTGTGTGTGTGTGTGTGTGTATGTATACACCACACACACCCATATATATATATAAGCAAAGTATCTAGTTGTAAAATCAGTTGTCTGTAAATCCGCAAGGTAGCTAACATAATTGGTCCAATTAACGTTATAACCCCTGTTATGTTTTTCCTTTTCATGGAAATGTTCCCATAGTATTCTTTGTGCTGGAAGTTGATTATGCATTCATTAGCAGAAATGCTGCTTGTTTTCATCCACGTTTAATTTGTCCTGAAGATGGTGATGTATATCGTTTTACTACCAGCATCATTTCACTGTGGGATTACATTTTGGATTTTATGTATGTCTCCACTGCGGAGTGATATAATTCACATTTATGTTTACATTTTGGGGTTTTAAGCGCTTCTCTTCTCCGTCTGAACAAGAATCTTTCGAACCTATGTATTGCGCTTGGACTATAAATGCAAGTCTCCAAGTGATGAGGTGATCAAATGGTCACAAGTCTAATAGATTATAACTATGTTACAATTATGATCATCCTGTGTTTATAGAAAACATATCTATACTTAAAACTTCTGTGGAATACTGATTGTATCAGTTCGAAAATTATTTTGAAGAAAATGAGATTGACAGAGTTCATAGTAAAATACCTTTACAGAAAATCCAACAAACTTTAGTGGAAGCTTTATTGATAACAAAATACAAACCAAAAATCGATAAAGAGATACCTCAAACAGGAAATAAATTATCGAATATACAATGAGACAAAATCTACATAGGAGATTTCAAAAAAGGCATTGACAACATTACGAATATTAAATAACATCAACCTCGACTTTTGTAAGATTCTCCAAACTACGTGAACATCACAACAATGTCGATTTCAGTTCAATCTGATGAAAAAACTGGGAAGTTGTCGAAGTTTTCAAATGTACATTGATTAGCTATTTTAGAAAATCTACTGTGCTAAGTCTATGCATAAAGGATATCTTTGATCCTTAAACTAGAACATAGTCCTTTCTTAGATAGATATACGTATACATATTATTGTAGCAGAATATAGTCGAGATGTATGGTATGTGGAATAGATGGACTACTTTACAAAATTTCTTGAACTCTATCGAAATAGACTTCAAGCTCTAACTCCGCACATTTCCTACACATATCTACAGCTTCGATGAAGCCATTAACAAGCTCCAAAAAGTCATTTCTCGTACTCTAAGAGAGGATAGGTACGTAATTTTCCTCCACAATACTGCACCTGCTATACTTCCAACCGACATCACTTCTTATTCTTCTTCCTCCTCCCTCATTTTCTCCTTCTTCCCCTACTTATTTTACCTCTTCCTTCTCCTTTTCGTTTTCCACTCCTTTTGCTTCTTCCACTTCGTCTTCCTCTTTTTTCTTCTACTTACCTCTACCGATTCCACCTTATACCAACAAACAGTCACGAAGCGTTGGCCATAATCGGAAGCAACATATATATCTCGTATGATAGCATGGTATTGAAACTGATCTTAGGTTTGCCGATAAGATTAAGCCTGTGAGATCTCTTGACTGTCACATATATAGGCCAGCTAGAGTACAGGGATCTTAGCTACAACTACACTAGAATCTTCGTCTCTAAAAATGTGAATAAATTCCTAATACCGATTTCTTCTCGAAAGGAAGCCGTCAACATGTATCAAAAATTCAACACCGTTGAGGACCACATTAAATTTGAGGCGCCCCACCCACCAATTACACCAAATCTCCTTTCTGCTCAATCCCCAATTCAATATTTAGGAAGGGAGATCCACATACAACAGTTTCTGCAGGAAAACGAGAAGCAGTGACCTATTTGTGGACTACAAATTGGCTTTTCACACCAGAGCTGAACCGCTTACGTAAAAAACTAAATTTCCCTGTCAGAGATGTGCAGCTGATAAACTCGCCAATATCAAACAATTCCAAAGAGTTCTGTTAAATAACAACTACTACACCCCATTTTTCATTTTTAGTTAATTAATGTGTTATACAGTGCTGCACTGTATAACACATTAATTAATATATATTAGAAGAAAATACGTAGCGTAACGTAGATAAGTAAACAAGGAGTTGCACATACTGTTATGGAAAACGAAACTCGGGAGGTGAGTGTGTGATGTTGATCTGCATTTGTAATAAAATAAATATATACAAATTATGAAGCTATTTTTAAAATATATGCAGTAATGTTTCTACTTCGCGGGATTTTGGAACGTAACACCCATGATAGTCGAGGGATTGCTGTATACTTTTAAATGTGTTCATTATTTACAGTAAATTTTGTAGGAAGTGATTTTATAACTAAATAAATTATAATAGAGTATATGGCGTAGTGGTTAAGAGAGCGGGCTACTAACCCCAAGATTTCGAGTTCGATTCCAGGCAGTAACCTGAATAATAATGACATCGAAAAATACATAAGCAATGAGAACCCAGGTTCGAAATTTCCCCAAGACAACTGATGAAGGCTGGAGGGTATATCAGCCGAAACGTTGTGTTAACAACAAACAAGACGAGGACAAATATCCGTCAAGTGTAAATAATGCTGAGAAAATGTTTATTAGAAAAATACCTGATGGACAAAATTAGAGAATAAATGGTGTAAACTTCAAAAAGACACTTCGACCAATGCAAACTGAGCTGACCTAACAGTGCAAAAATGTATATTGAATAGTAGTGAATTACCAACCATAGAAATCCAACATAAAGTTGATGAAAGCCTCAGGAAGCGAGTGGTCAGACTGAAAAAAGGAGAAATGGTAATTTCCAATATTGCCAGAGATAAATTAAAGAGTGTTGTCAAAAATCCTCAAGCTTTATGAAGAGACAAGCTCATTTGCGTCATTAGAAAAATGAGGAAGACCACGGAAGACAAGTGTTTGGCAATACCTTTTCGATGCTGCTGTAAGAATTTCTCGCCAAGTAAATCGTGATTATGGAATGAATGTGTCTCGGAATATTGGGATTTGTCGTTTGAAGGAAGTTGGACTTAATGCCCGTTCCCCCACCACTAAACCTCTCATCAGTATGAAGAACCGAAAATTGAGGTTAGTCTTTGCCAATGAGCACTACATTAGAAGGACGGTAACTGGTCGCATGTGTTCATCATTGATGAAAGCAAATTCAATTTGTTTGGTTCCGATGGTAGACAATATGAGAGACGTTGTAAAAGAGAAATATTGCTCCTTAGATGCATGGAGAAATGAGTGAAGATTCGATGTAGGTGTTTGTGTAGGGAATGATTTCTGTAGCAGGTGTTGGGCCTTTGATCCGGATCCATGGTAATCTGAATGCAGCCATATAGAAAAATATCGTTCTACAATATGTCCCAGCTCTTAAGTCATCGCCAGCTCGTCAGCCAATCTTTATGCACGAAAATGCGCAATGCCACAGTGCTAAAATAGTTAAGGCAGTGTTTAAAGCTGAAAACATTACTGAGATGGGTTGGCCAGCTCAGAGTCCTGACCTTAATCCCATTGAAAACTTATGGAAGATACTTGGTGATAAGATAAGAGAGCACCGACCTGCGAATGTTACGACTTTGTAGTAAAAACACCTGGAAGAATGGAGTAAAACTAGGTCAGAACAATGTAAGTGGTCAAATTCTGTGGATGAAGATGTTTTGAAGTCATTGAAAATAATGGAATGTATACATCTTATTAATATGTTGGTGTGGATTTTGATTTCTTGAATTTTGTCACACGTTACTCTTTACTCTTTTACTCTTTTACTTGTTTCAGTCATTTGACTGCGGCCATGCTGGAGCACCGCCTTTAATCGAGCAACTCGATCCCGGGACTTATTCTTTTGTAAGTCCAGTACTTATTCTATCGGTCTATTTTGCCGAACCGCTAAGTAACGGGGACATAAACACACCATCGGTTGTCATGCAATGCTAGGGGGACAAACACAGACACACAAACACACACGCATATATATATATATATATATATATATATACGACGGGATTCTTTCAGTTTCCGTCTACCAAATCCGCTCATAAGGCTTTGGTCGGCCCGAGGCTATAGTAGAAGACACTTGCCGAAGGTGCCACGCAGTGGGACTGAACCCGGAACCATGTGGTTGGTAAACAAGCTACTTACCACACAGCCACTCCTGCACCTGTCAAATTTTGTCCAGCTTGTATTTTTCAAATAAATATGTTTCTATTATAAATTAATTATTAATCACATCCTACAAAATATATTGTAAAGAATGAAAATGCTTTAAAGTATATACAGTAAAAATCCCATTCGGAAAAATAAAGTAGAAATGTAAATACCTATAATTTTTTATTTTCGTTCTCTAATTTTGGCCTCTACTATGTATATATAATGCATGTATGGTTGTATGTATGTAGACACACTCATACATCAGTGTGGGCATACCTCTGTGGAGGGTGGCGAAAGACATGCATATCAGTAAGAAAAAGTGAACAATCAGTATCATTCTATTGTCACTCTTACTGACAGAAAGCAAGCGGGTTAGTGAATGATTGGTTGGAAACCTGTAACCAACCACACTATTGTTTACTAAATTCGATATGCAATAGATATAAATAAATATGTAAATAAATCAATTTTAGCAGCTTTTAAGTTATGTGCAGTGTTCCGTGTGCGTGGTTTAATGGACCGTGCGTTTCACTTTTACTCAACCGCTTGGACTGCATTAGTTATTTACTCGCTTGCTTACTTCGAATCATAGGTTTAGTAACATTGTCTAACTGTCTAACTGCTAGAGGCTGCCATATACATAGTCGTTATCATAGTGGTGGTAGAAGCTAGGAGAAATTGGAAAATACCAAGGTGTTTCTGATATATCGACGGAGAAGAATTAGATGATGATGAGGAGGATGAGAAGGAGGAGGGAAGGAAGGGGTGGAGGAGAAGAAAGAGGAGGGGATAAGAAGGAGTATATTGTTGTTGGAAAGGAGAAGGTAAGAAAGTTAAAGGAATGTAATTAACTGCGCATCATCGTGTAGCGCTCCCAAATATATTGGTATATCTCGGTTTAGAGAAGAAATTCAGAAGAAATTAAAAACAAAGCAAAAAAAAAAAGAAAAGAAAACAGTCAAAAGTGAGCAAAGAAAATATATTTCTGAGTTTAGTTTTGGAAAAGCGCAAAAAAAAAAGTCTCTGTACAAAATAACCAAGTGTGAATTTCAATCTACGGAAGCATGCAGCTAGTAATAATGAAACTATATAAGAATGGGAATGTTCACGACTTTAATATTTATGTGACCAATAGAACGCGAACATTTGAACCACTACTGGCTACATAAATGCAGAGAGAATATTTCATATTCTGTACGACACGATTATCTTTCAAATAGACTCGGTGAAAATTCAAATTCTCTCACATCTTATGTCAGATTTACACTATGAATGTCCCAGATGATACGAACAAAACAGTGACGCATAAGCAACAGCAGAATAACAACTATATTTTCGCTACACAGTAGCACACTGTACTTGAAGGAACACCTGAATATATAAATTATCTTGGTAATGCACAAATAATAGACAGTATACAATAGACATAGAAATGAAACAGATACTTGAATGCAGAAACATACTGGAAATAGAAGTGAAAACAAATAGCACTCAAGTAAAGATAATATTTGCAGATAACATAGTAAAATGGATGTAGATTTACTATAAAGACACTCCTTAACATAAAAACAGAAAATCACAAGTTTAGAATAAAACTCCAGACATACAGGCAGACACATCTAACAATATGTATCAAGAAATAACATCGACGATTACTGATATAAAGAAAACAGAAATTCTAAAATCGATAACACCAGTACGAAAATATTAATATGACTATTTCAGAAGAGTTACTTTCGTTTCAAAACCTTAACATTAAAAACAAAGAATGTTTACCTGAGAAATATATAATTAAGTATCATTGGTACACAGTAGCAAACTTTAATTCAGCTTTCAAGAAAGTTTTAAAGAAACAAGCAAGTATTATCAATATTGATATCAATATGGTCAATATTCATGTCAATGTTCATGCCCATATTGATAAAATAGATCAGCGATGGAGATAATCAATGCTAAAATAACATTAAATTATATGCGTGGGTTTCTAATATTTCAACTCAACTTCTCAAATCTTAAAGGAAATGTATTATAAAGATAATACAACTGATTCGATGAATGTGAAACGTTCCTAAAGTAATGCTCTACTAACACGTCAGTCAGATTATGTGTGGTAGGATTTTTTTGTGTGGATAGGATGGAATTATATAATAGAAACTCTTCCATGATGATATCTGTTTTTACAAATTTCCGAGTAGAAACCATATTGATGCACATAAATTATGATACGAGATAAATCGAAATGCTTCTGTCGCACATTTGTCCATCCATTTCGTCTGTAAGAACTTATCGTAGAAGAAAAAAATCTAGTTCATTCAGGAATGGAGCCACTAAGCATTGAATATAAAAGGAATTTACTGCATATACAACAACGTTTTATTCTTCTTTATTTACTAAATTCTCGAAGAATTTCCGATAAGTCGTATATCTGAAATATGTGACACAATATAATTAGCAGGGAGAGAGTGCTTCTTTATGTATGTGTTGCGTTTAAATCATAAATGTATTCTTCCAAGTAATTGTCTATAGTAATTCAGCAAAAATGAACAACTAATGGACTATTTAAGTATTCTGAGAGAAAGTATGAAGAGACAAAGATTGTCATATTATATATGCACAAATGATTGTGAAAAGAGTAATATTCAGAAGGATGTTTGTAAAAACAACATAATTTGGAAATATTAAAAATTGCAAAACATAATAAGACAGAAAAGCGAGAGGCAGTAACATAATTTAGAACTTGTGAATATATAAATTTTCATTTATCTCAGAAAGTAACCGAAAATGCATGTTAAAGCGAGAAAAAGTAGACATAATTTGTTTCTTGTCGTAATCATCTCTCAAGAAGTGAAAGTGCAAATGTTAACGACATACATGACTTTAATATGCATAAATCAAGATACAATAGTTTATCATCGATGAAAAATGAATGCCCAGCTATAAACATAGAAGGAAAATTCAAATAGCATATTAGAGCAAACATTTTTTGGCAAAAGAAAACCAATCAACTATAACTGCTTATGGTTGAAACATTCAACGAATTAACAATCAGATATTGGTTTGGTGTTAGGAAGTTATTTTTGTGACTATGTTGTTCTGGATTTGATCCACTTGATGGCTGTTTGGATAAGTATGTAATATTAACATCAGGTTGGCCTGATCTGACTATTGAATTGAATCGTGAATCCGATAAACAAAATTTCAAGAAAGTTGTATTGTGTATATTTGTGTGTGTCTTGGTGTATATCAGCGAAGAATATAAATATCGACAAGGATATCGAGGAAAACAGTTCTTTTCGAGTGAATGCCCTTGTTGTAGTTCTTGTTCTTCATCGAATTAGCATGGGTGTTGCCACTCAACAGGCGAAAATGCAACAAACCAATGATTGACCTACTGATCGAAATCTTTTATGCACTGTTCACGTGTTTACAAATTCCGACATAGCTATGGTAGATACCGACATTAGATGCAAGAAACAGAACAGAATCTGATAAAAGGGAATAAATCTAAGCTAAAAGTTTGAAGAGGGATCACTATCTCCGCCCTCTAACAAACTGAAATTCACTCTTCTTGACAAAATAAATAACCTAAAAAAGCTATTAAGAAGCTAAAGGAAGTAAAAGATATATCAATCGGGAAAGAGTTGGGCTCCAATTTGTGGAGGATCTGGCTGCAAGTAAAATTCGCAAAAATTATCTATGAAGTTCTACTGCACAATTTCATACAGGATGTGGAAGATTTCGTGCCCAGACCAACTAGGGATAATTATAGGAATTTTCAGGTATGCCAATTTTGAGCGTAGCAGCAACAAATTCTAAGAGCGAGTTCAAACATACTGTAGCTGATTTGATCCCATCCATGGCCAGACAGATAAACCTAAGTATCTGTCACTTTTCAAAATTTTTAATGATATATTTTAATAGGTGGAGTAACAAAATTATTATAGCATAAGAGAAAATTCCTTACAATCATTAGTTACATCCCTAACTTTGTTTTCAAAATCATTCCGATGTGAATTTCACTTTTCCTCATTTGAGGGTCGAGAAAATGTCTACCAGTCAAGTAAAATGTTTCATTTAATCAATTATACGCCATATCCAAATCTGAAATTTGTCTCTGCGCTAGAAATTAGATACCGATTATTTAAATTATTGTCTTTTTAATATAATTTTTTACACATGATGTTGGTTTTGTATCAATTTTTAATAGATTCATTGTATAAGGTTCTAACACTTACTTCTTTTTAAAATAACTGCTTGAACTCTGCTACATTTATAACCCATAATTTTTATAATTCATAGTATTTGCCGTGGGATAAAAATAAATTGCTGTTTCATTTTATCGAATAAGTATGCTGTACTAAAAGAATCTGAGCATCACCTAATAAAATACCTTACCGTAATTTAGTAATGGCAATTTCTGTAGTGTGTTCCAAAATTTGCCTTTCGTGTCTTTGTTGTAAATAAAATCCAGTCTTTTTCTTCAACAGTTCAGGCCTTGTGCTTATGTGAGAAACTGTAGGGTAAGTTGGCGAACTGGCAAAATCGTTAGCACACCGGGAAAAATACTTTGTGGCATTTCACCCGTCTCCGCCGAGATCGACTTTGCCTTTCACACTCGTGGTAGATAAAATGACTACCAGTTGATCATTAGAGTCGATATAATCGACTTTCCAGCTCCCTTCGACTGGCTGGCCTTGTGTCAGAATTTTAAACTAATATTACGTTAGGGTCATTGATAGATAATCATATTCTGTCTTTACACTGCATCTAAATGCATTTTGACTTCAAATCTCAGTAACGTTGATTTTCTATAGCCTACTTTTCAAATTCGATGAAATAATTACCCGTGGAGTACTCTTCTACTGAAGCATGGCATGTTGCCAATGTTCAAGTCATTGTTATAACTATTATATACTAATGATACTTGTTTGACCAAAATGTAAGAGAAATTGAGTTAAATACCGAAAAGTGGTTCCTTTAGCCTCTTTACGTTTTAAGATGAAATTCTGTTGGGGGTCGACTGGTGTTTTTCATTCAACTGTAGTCGATAAAATAAGAACTAAAGTAAATTCGATCGATTATGCACTTCACTTTCGCATTTATAATATTGTGGCAATGTGAGAAAACATTATTATAGTAATCGTAGTGAATTCAATGATAAAAAGTGACATTAGAATAACATAAAGCTGCTGGGAAAAAAAATAAAATAAAAGCTACCAGTGGAGGAGGGCGAAAAGCGAAGCAAACAAGAAATTTGAAACATCGCAAAATGGTCTTTCTCGTTCAGTAATCAAGACAAACATTTTAAAACTTTGACAAAACAATAGAAAATTAATATTTTGACGATTTCAATATTACTCTTAGCGTTATTAATTTACATAAATGCATACTTTCCGATACATAAGCTGAAAAAATTCTTTGATATTTCATTAGAATTGATTATTACTATGTTCAGTTGAAAAACGTTTGTTTAATCTTGCATTACTATCGAGTATGAACATACTTTTTAATGCTTACATATGTATGTGCATGCATAGAATATATATATATATATATATATATATATATATATATATATATATATCCAAAACCGAAATATGTATACATACATAGTGATATTTTAATATCGAAATTGCAATTCACTTAAAAACCATCCTACTTATTATTCATAGATTTTTTTTTATTTTGGTGCATGTGGCCATAGCTGAAGATATTTATTACTGAAGGGAATAATGACTAGTCGTTTGAGAGAGTCGTCAGCATACATTCCCGATTTAATTTCACTCTATTTATTAGACAAGTAAGCTAAAAACGTGTACTACGTCAAGATACGTACTCCGATTAACGGATTGCAAAAAGTGTGACTAAAATTCGGTATGGTAGAATTTCATACAAGAGAGAGAGAGAGAGGGGCGGGGAGAGCGAATATTTAATCTGATGACAGAATAATATTGCTAATGTGATGATGTTCTAATAGGAGCAGTCGAATATATTAAACACACGTTAGAACTTATCGTCATATAATCGACGTCAAACTATGTGGGCTTTGAAAATATACGAAATGGAAGACAATTTAATACCAGCCCGCATTTTGTCTACTTAGTCATTAAGACCGATGAAAGCGCTAAGAGTCGATTTCTCCATGCACCATTAATATTATTTCTAACACAGTTAATACACTGAAATACTTTGAGGTGAAATTGAAATTGACTTAATTTGTAGACTGTTAACGTTTTGACAGGCCACAAAGATGAATAACGCTGAAGACAAATTCTGTAGGATTGAAACGTTGGTCGTAGGACTTGGAAAGCAAAGCGAAGCAAGTAAACTACTAGGAATTTTGTCTATGGCTCCCTACTGTTTTCTGGTAGGGGTGTGGTCTTAGATGTTAGTGAAAGATTCACCCGACAGATGCATTCGTCATACTAGTTATATAAAAAAAGTTCTGTATAGTATCATGTAATCATTGTGCAGACACCGAAGAAGTGTTTCTTTAATCGCTTTCGTCGTACTTTATGTACGGTCGGCAAATATGTTGTCCCTGCAGAGTTTATCTTGAGTGCTTAGTGGCCCGTGTAGCTCTGAAAAACCAGGTTATTTAAAAATTTTCGTAAGACCCTGGTACTCACTAAATAAAACCACTCACTGGTGTCAGTTAGCATTCAGATTTTCATCCAGTATAACTTAAATCACTCGCTCATTTAATTCTGTGCAGATTTTTTTTGCAAATGTTCCCAAATGTTCTACAACCGTCTAGGTTAATCGATGTACTAAGAACAAATTCTCAGCAGATTTTTTTGTGCAAATGTTCTAAATGTTCTACAAACGTCTAGGTTAATAGATGTATTAAGAACAGAGGGGCTGACGCCATTTTATAACTCGGGTGTTCATTTTTAGTATTCACATGACTAGCATGGAGAGCAAAGAGTGAAAGAAAATAAAACAAAAGATTGCTTAACAAAATCAACAACCAAATCGAACGCGTAAATATGAATTAGCGACAAACCCCACCGAACTTTAATGCAATGAAATATGTGCTCAAGGTAAAATAACGCTTGAAACCAGAAATATTTACAAAATCGCAAACAATCTGTGGCTGAATACAAATAGTTCGAATCCATGCTAAAATAATTTATGAAGAACTATATGAAAGTTAGAAATAAAAATCACTGCATTACCACCCGGAAGAGAACTGAGATAATTTTAGAGATGGAAGGACACCGAAGTAACGTCATGAAGGAAAACTTGAAAATAGCATACAAGAAATAGGTAGCATAATTTTATATGTATATAACACACAATACTCTAAATAAAATACTCTAAATAACAGCTGTTATTTGCGACCGTTTATGACTTTGTAACCTAATATGTATCATACTTTTGAGAATTGTTTGAAGTGACTTTGCAGGTGGTACGGCATGTGGATTAGAGCCTAGGACATTCGGCTTATGACCACAAAGTGGTAGGTTCAATATCTGGAACGAGAGCGTGGGTGGGTATGACCTTACTAAATTATTAATGTGTACCAGTAAGGATTTGGTATTTCCCTACACTCAGAATCCATATCTTGTATGTGCCGCTGGGTCAAGAATGAAGCGAGTGAACGAGTATCTGCTCACAACTCTATATGCATCTGAAGCAATTAGTGAAATCAAGATATATTGTACGCTGATATACTTGTACAACCAGTGTGAGCTGAAATGTGCATAGGCTGAATAGGAAGGAGTGATGCTAAAACTGTGATGTCTTACATGCATTAATTTCAACTCTTACTAAAAACTGCATTGTTTAGTTATAGCTAAACTGATATTTTGTTCAATGAAAACTTCAAAATATCTAGTAGCGATTTCTCTTGAAAATGAACAAACTTTGACATAGTTGTGTTATCAAGTATCTGTAGAAAAAATGATTTAAACCCCAAGGACATTCATGCTGACATGGTTGCTATATTAAGGGATAACGCTCCATATTTATCAACAGTTAAAAAGTGGGCAGCTGAATCTAAGAAGGAAAGGGAGAGTCTTGAACAGGACCGAAGGTCTGGACGTCCTGCATTGTCACCACCGAGGAAAACATTAACTGTGTTTATCACATGATACTAGATGACAGGCAACAGATGATAAATCAAACAGCCAATGTTACTAGCATAACCTGAGGGTGAGTTGAGAATATTCTCCGCAATGAATGTGGCCTGCTCGGGGGATGTACATCTGGCACTTGATCGAAAGGCTCATCACATCACGGAAAAATCTGAGATTGCTTCAGGCAGATCCACTTGGCTTCCTGGAACGTTCGCTAATCCAGGATGGGTGTTGGAAATATCACTTTGTGTCAGAGATTAAGAGGCTATCCATGCAGTGGAGACACACCTCTTCATCTGCTACAAAGAAGGCCAAGAACGTTTCATCACAAGGGAAGGTATTATCCTCAGAAAAACCGGCGAAAGGCATCATGTTTTACTAAAACAATGTTCCAGCACATAGTTCGTTGGTTTCCATGGCTGCTTTAAACTAGTTGATCACCCACCCTATTCTGATTGGACATCATCTGACTATCGTTTACTTCCCGACATGAAGAAACACTTGGATGTTAGCCAGTATGGCAGTGATGTTGACGCCATATCTACTACTAATTACATTTTTGACCAACAAGACGGAAGCTCCTTCCCTAAGTGGATCCATCCTTGCAATACCGAAGAAAGAAGTGTGTTGATTGCAATAGAAGGTATGTTCTAAGTTTTTAAGTTAAACATCATTTGATTACATCACATGAGAGTGTCTTGATCAAACACTGAGCTTTTCAACCGACCCTTGTATGTAGGTATGAGCAAACTTAGTCACTTTCTAAATTTCATCGGTCGGAATATGCAGAATGTGACAGCTGGTGGTGAAGAGGATTACATTAGCACCCTAGTGGTGCTCTTTACAGTTAAATAGAATGAATAGTGGAAAATTAGGCACCTGTTCAAAGATACAATGATATGCACAGTCTCGGAATTAAACTGGAGTCTTTCACTACTTTGAATACAAGTAAAGAAATCACTACATCTTACCTGAATGTATGTAGCTGCAGTCGGATTCCTATTGAATGCATGCAACAGAAATAATGATTGTATGATTTTTGTCTGAAAGAGTGTCACAAATTCTTCAATGCAGATGTTAATAAGTTACGTGCAATTGTCGTTTCCTTAACAGAATGTGATCTAATGTGATCTGAAGTCCACAAACAAATAAAGGAGAAGATAATCGATAAACAGGCGCTCAGTATATTTTAATTCTCGCTTCACCTCACAATGTAAAGGAGATTAACAATTCAATATCGGAAAGGATTTTTCGAAAGACTCATTGTTTTTGCTGTCTACTGCATTGAAACTTTTGCGAGCATAGATGAACAAATATGATGCAGTATTGAATCCATCAATAACGCTGATTAAATGATAAATCAATAGTTCTAACCTGACAGGATTGAGATTCGCCTTATATCTCTCTGTGGACCTTTTAAGTATCAATAATGTTCGGTATCCATTCAATCAATTATATATTCTTATCCTGCATGCAAATGTGTGTTCTGGTGCCTCTGTTATAGCACTCCAATATTAATCTCTAGTCCATTTGTATTTGTATTTTTCAGGAAAATGAATATGTCTGGCTCTGTTTAATAACAGTAATGAGGAGCGTTTAGAGATTTTGAAGTGGAATTAATGGAATAAGTTTTCAGTTATAAAATTTGTATCAGGAGAAAATGTGCCAATAAAACAATAAATGTGTTTAAGGAACAAAGTTACAGTTGGGTGTATTGTATGTCACACTTGGAGATATTTGGGTTTTCTTAAACGAAACAGAAGCATACGGCTTTGCTTATTGTAATTGAGCCTGGATTATATCTCATCGAGAATACTTATAATAAAAGATATTCCAGCCGTGACCATTCCATCAATTTTCTAGACACGCTGCATGTAGGACATTGTGCTCTTCGTTTCTCATGCGCTGTTCCTTTCTTCACTAAAGACGGAAGTATGTGACATTTGTATGTTAATTAGATGTTATTTGTAGCATTTCAGACGATAGGTTATACTTTCTCCCATTTGAAGACCCTCAGACAAAAAAGAAAAAAGTACATATTATCTACTGATATTTCGTTACACTTGAGCTCAAATGTCTCCAATATCATCTTTCATTAGGTTCTTCCGAGATTGAAAAGTTATGTAGTAGTCACGTACTGGAGTTAATTTAATTAATTTTACATTTGAAGGCGGTGCTGCAGCATGGCCAATAAGTGAATAAAGGTTAGCTAAAATTTTGCGTATTCACAATCAAATAGAAAACGTGTGTAGTTACAGAAAAAGCATTAAAATGAGTAAGGTATATATCTATTGATATTAGAGTGAAAATAGTATTATACGTGATTTTCTTAAAAGAAGATTCAGAATTAGATTGAGAAGAAAAGAAAAGTGAGTGTTCAGGCAGTGGTATTGTGACTAATGGAATGATTCAGCATCCAATGTTTTCAATCCTAGAGTAATTCTGATTTGGTTTTGGCGACATTGATATTTCCTCTTAAAGCAATAAGGCTACTCAATAATTCATATGAATAAATAGAATAATTGGAAGATATTTAAGAAAGAAATTTCATAGGAGTAGAATTGAAGAAATGCTTGTAACTCGACCACTTGATATTCGGAACAAAGGATTGAAATAAATATGAAGATAAGCTCAACGTTAATAACATAGCAAAAGTAGATAAGAAAATCGACAAATAGCAGAACAAAAGGAAATAAAGAGAAATCTGAATTCTTCTATTTGCCTTACTAGGTTTGAAAGGAGCAAGGTCAGCCAGACATACTATATATATAATACCGAACTAGGAATGAGAGAAAAGGAACATGGGAAGTGAGTTTGGTGAAGATTATAAATACTATGGGCAAAATATCCGTAGTTCTTATACGGAAATGGATTAGACATCTCTTAAGATTTAATGTTTCACAGAAATTCTATGGAAACCACGATATACATATATTAGACGCGCTTGTTGAATAAATAAGCAATATAGGAAAATTAACATCCGTATTAATAACATTGGTTTAAAATGCTGTCACAAGGCCAGAAAATTTGCAGGGAATTGGTAAACCGATTATATCAACCCCAGTGTTCGACTACTACTGACTTTATTGGCCCCAAAAGGATGAACGGCAAAGTCAACTCCGGCGGAATTTGAACTAGACTCAGAACGTAAAGATGGAGGAAATCTGCCAAGTAATAATGGTTTCAACTTTTGGCACAAGGCTAACAGGTTTGGAGGAGGGGTTAAATCGATGGATTTCAAGTGTTCAAGTGGTGCTTATTTCATCGACCCCGAAAGGATGAAAGGCAAAGTTGACCTAGGCGAAATTTGAAATCAGAACGTAAAAACATGCTAAATGCCGCAAAGCATCCTGCTGGGCGTGCTATCGATTCTCTCAACTGATAATATTAACCCTTATCTTTTGTAAGCTACTCAAACTGCAAACAACATGACAAAATTGCTTTCAGTGAAACCTGTATCAAGTTGATATTTGCAGAAAAGTATGTACTTTGGTACTATCTATTACATCTAACTTATGTAAATACTGGATACGCGCATGAAAGTACAAAATACACATGCATGTACATGCGGACGTGGCTGTGTGGTAAGAAGCTTCATTTCGAAATCACAGTTCAGGGTTCAGTCCCACTGCATGGCAACTTGGGCGGGGGCTTCTACAACTACTACAGCCTCAAACCAACCAAATACTTGTGAATCGATTTAGTAGAGTAATAAACGAAAACTGAAAGAAGACTGTTGTATGTCTATGTATGTATATGTGTGTGTGTGTGTGTTTTTGTGTTTGTTCTTCCGCCTCCGTTTGACAATCGGTGTTGGTGTATTTGCATACTCGTAACTTAGCGATTTGGCAAAATAGACCGATAGAATAAGTACCAGGCATTAGAAATATACTGAAGTCTATTCATCGACTAAAAACATCAAAGCGGGGCTCGAGCATGGCCGCAGTCTAATGACTGAAACAAGTAAAAGATATAAAAGATATAGGTGTGTGTTTTGATACATGTGTTTATGTAGGAAATTCGTGTGATATATAAGATGATGGCAAAGCTGATAGATATTAGCTAACAAAAACTACAAGAAGAATGATATTGAAATTTTACCAGCAAAATGCTTTAATCTTAATATTTCGAATTAAAAGTTCCTGTTCAACCGCTTCACGGAGCAGGAGAAAGATAAGTCACGTACCCATTTAAACACTAGTCTGATATTGCTTGTAAGAACATAAATTCAACTAGCGTAAACGTGTAGCTTAAACGTGTAGCAATTTGTATTTCATGGTATAAGTCAGGATGCGATGACATGCAAGAAACAAGGAAGCAGTTCAAGTATTGAAATCATAGAAATTCCATCATCCACCAGAGAAACAAATGAGAAACAAGACAAGTACATAAAGAACGACCCTTCATAAGTCGTTGGCTGTCTATCTACTCCTCATTTCGAGCAATCAACGACTATATGAGGCCTCGAAAGGCAGTTGCTCCCGCGAGCCAAAATAAAATTTGGGATTTGCGGAGGGTCAAAGCTGGTAACAAAAACGGGACAGTGGAGACGTACAACAAACCAAAGCGAAACAAACATGGAGGGCCGTTAGGTCAGACGAAGTAAGGTAGCGAACGCTGGAGGAATATTGTCTTTGACAAGAGAAAATATTGAAGAAGTGACAGATAAGAATACGTCTGGTCTGTAAGACAGCCTGCAAGAAAAGAACGATGATCACGTCAGGAAAAGAAAGATGGACGATGGTCACGTGTGAGCAACGAGTGAGAGAGAGAGAGAGAGAGAGAGTAAAGGAGAAAAAAGGAGAGAGACAGACAGAACTACAGATTGAAAACGGTGAAGCGGAGAAAAAAGAATTAGAGAAAGGGTGAGAGAAAAACAAATGTGGGTGAAAGAGATAAAATGAATTAGAGAAAGGAAAAGAAAGAAAACGAAAGGTGGAGAGACAGAACAGCACAGGTTAAAGTCGCATCAAAATGATACGACTCATCTGGCCTAACGGCTCTCCATGTTTGTTTTCATTTGGTTTATTTTATGTCTTCACTGCCCTGTTTTTGTTACCTTCTTTGACCCTCCACAAATCCCAAATGTTATTATGGTTCGCGGGAGCAACTGCTTTTCGAAGCTTGATATTGTCATTGATTTCTCGAAATGAGTAGATGGACAGCCGACAACGGATGAAGAGTCGTCCTTTATGTTACTAGTCTTGTTTCCCATTTGTATCTTTCGTTGTTCGCATACCCAAGGTTATATTCGTATTTCATGTTGTTTACGTTTTGTGACGTCCTGTACTCATATATGCATACCATACGTTTCCATCAGATGTGCCTCAGACGAATCTATGGTATTAAGTAGCAGGACTGCACCAGTGATCTTGAAATACTCGAAGGCTCTCGGTGAAAAAGGATAGAAGCTCTTGCATTAAAGCAAAGGCTTAGATGGAGTAGTCATCTGGTCAGAATGAAGGATTCAAGGATGCCAAAACAACTCTTTTATTGAGAGTTAGCTAAAGGAAAACGATCTCCACATAAACCAAAAAAGAGGTATAAGAACTTGCAGAAGGCTTCCTTAAGAGATGCTACCATCTCTCCTGACACATGGGAAGGCATAGCTATTGATTAGCAGGAGGAGAAGGATTGTGCCAGAGGGGACAGCCACGTTTGAGAAATCTCGAGTTGCACATGAGAAAGTAAGGAGGGATGTCAGGAAGGGCATCGCTGTTACACTTCCAGAAGGGAAGGGTCTTCCTTTGATTCTGACATGCAATGTCTCTGCAAGACCTTGTCTCAGTAAAGCTGGACTCATGAGTCATCTTCGTAGTCATAAAACGAGACAGATGAGTGACAACCTGGCCACTGGTGGTGGTGTAACACACCATACTAATCATAGCTGTCGGGCATGTGGAAGGGAGTGTAATTCGGCAGGAGGACTTAAACGACATGCAAAGGTACCTGAAGCCCAGTTGCAACTACAGCTGGCTATTGCCGGTAAAGGTTTTAGTTACCAATTTTGTACAAGACATTGTAGATCTTTAGCTGGGCTAAAAAGTCACATTCGATCACAGCACCAGTAACTTCGTGCAATGGCCATACTCGATAACGAGGGGGCAGCCATAATAATAATATATGTATATATGTACATATATGTATGTTTATATGAATATATATACATATATATATATATATAATATATATATATATATATATATATATATATATATATATATATATATATATATATATATATATATATATATATATTATATATATATATTATTTTATATTTATATATAGAGGGTGTGGGGTGAATAAACTGTCGTCTAAATTGAACATAACACAAATGTCTCATTTTCACAGATATATTTATCAAAACTACATAAAAAATTTCTTGAAAAACTAAAGAGTAAATTTATTCAATATAATCGCTACTGTCTTCAACCACGGCCTAAATACGAGGTCGAAATCTGCAACTTTTTGAATGGTCCCTTTGTTTAAGTTGGTGAATCCTGCCATAATCCTTGCCTTCAGTTCATCATTGTTTACAAGGAGTTTTGTTGGTATCTCGCTCAACTGCATCCAACACATAATAAAGGAGGGGGCTGCAGTACGTGGAGTAGGCTGCCAGCTGTTAGGGGTGATGCGGTCGTAGAAATTGCCTAACATATCATGACTGATTTTTTCTTCTTGTGTGGAATGGTGCAGAGTCCTGTTGCCAGATATAGGTTCTTCCAGCGGCCACCCTCTTAACCGAGGCAGCACTACCTCCTCCATGCACTTGATGTAGGCCTCAGTGCTAAGTTTGAAGCCGTGTGGGAAGATGAATGTAGGCATAACGTCGCCATCACTAATGATCGCGCCAAATACAATGATATTGACTGCATGATTGATTTTTATCACTCTCGTTACATGTCCTCGTATTGCGCTGTCCTTAAATTGACACCCAAACACTCTGAAATGTTCGTATTGGAGCTCCTAATGCAAAAGCCATACAGTACAGCATGTCGTTTCCAGATTCCTGGGAGATTGAATTGAGTCATGGTGCTGTGTTTCTCACGTACGGTGCCCAATCCACCCTCATACACTGTGTACTCAACAAAATCAAAAACGCACAATGCACAAAATTAAGAATATAAAATGGCAACAATTTATCCATTGCGCTCTATTTATACATACAATATCTGAACTTAAAAAACATATATGCTAGTACACAAAACCATTCCATCAGAATCAGATTCCAATGGGCAAAGAATTAGAAGAAACATGCAGAAAATATTTAGCTTCCAAATTTTGATTTCTGGTAGTATGATAATCAAATTTTAAACCTCTGTAACTTTTTCTGGGATAAAACCGGAACTTTAAGATTTATGGGTAGTGGATTGATGTTACAGAAACATTCCCAATCACATGGTTTCGAGTTCAGTTCCACTGCTTGGCACCATGGGCTAGTGTCGTCTATAGCCTAGGGCCAACCAAAGGTTTCTGAGTGGATTTAGTAGGCGGAAAATGAAATAAACCTGTCGTATAAATGTGTTTATATGTATCTATATGCGTGTGTGATTTATATCTGTATTTGTCCCACTGCCACCGCTAGACAACCGGTGCCGGTGTGTTTATGTGCCCGTGACTGCAATCGAAACTAAAGAAGTAAATACCGACTTCAAAAAAATAAGTACTGAGGCCGATACATTCTCCAAGGTAGAGTCCCAACATGGCTGCGGTCTAATGGCCGCAACAAGTAAAATATATTGTTTTTAAATTAGTTCCATTTTCTATTTTGAAAATAAAGGAAGTTAGGATTGTCGGTCATCGCTAATCTCCAAAATCTTTTTTGTGATCTTCAACATTTTAAATGTGTAGTGCAAAGATTAACATTTGCAAAATGATTGAAGAGTGGGTTGAGAACTTGCATAAAATTTTTAAAACATTTTTGTATTTATATTTTTGCTGTATGTTTTACCGTAAAGTTGTCCGTCATTTTCTTGAAATGTGTACTGCAAGAAGACAAAAAGAAAATGGAAAATAAAAATTGGCAAAATCGGTCCGGATTCATAAGTTTACAAAAATGTTTTTTGTTTTTTAATAAAAGCTACGCGCCCACTGTCATTTGTTAGGGTGTGGTAAAAAAAAACCCGTCCAAACCGAGAAAGTCCGCTAAGGCATTTTACTTTGTAGATTAGCCAGCAACAACGGGATACTCAGCTAGTATACACACACAGACACACACACACACACACACGCACACACACACACACACACACATACACACACACACACACACACACACATATATATATATATATATATATGCACGTATGTATGTATATATGTATGCATGCCTGTATGTATAGGCCGTTATTAAGTTTTGACGAAAAATGTGCTTATATTATTCTTCGTCGTCTCTTGTTATCGTAATAGTTTTATTTGTTTCTACCTTCTAGGTTTTAATCGTAGATAATATTTTCCTACATTGCATACTGATTTCATTTCCTTAGAGTATACGTGACTTTATAAACCTTAGATTTTCTCTTGCAGTGTTTCAACAGTATAATTAATTGAACCTTTAGTTATAGTGTTGTTATCGCGTACAACAATCATATTTATTATTCCATTCTTTCTTCGAATTCTCTTGATTTGATAATAGTATCGCTGCAACATAGCCGCCAGCAGTTGGCACTGAACTGCTACATTTTCTTTTCATGTTTATCTACAGTTTGGTTTTGTCGTTATGGAATTTACTTTGATTTATGTGCGATTCCATTGGCTCATTTCCATAAGAAAATTTCTAATAAGCATTGCAAGATAACAACATCATTTAGTTATATAGCACTGCTACATAGAACGTCCAAGTGACTTGCTGCATCACACATCCTTAAACTTAGGAAATTAAGACTAATTAATAATTGGATGCTACTTTATAATCCTAGAAGTCAACAAATTTTAATTAATCAAATATACTCTCAGGGCGAGAAAAGAAAGTGACTGTGGTTAGAGAAGCAAATAACACGACTCCTGGAATTTAAGACAGAAATTAGAATGAATAAAAACTTGAATGCAGTGGAGACCGTGAGATATGGTGTTCTGCAATAAATAACAACTGCAGGCTTTATATTTGATTGGTTAGCAGAAAGGAGATAGTTCTTATGATTCAGACTAGTGCGTTCGATGCCATTAATGTTCGTAAATAGAAACCTGCAAAGCTGATATCGGTGGGAGCTCAATTACAGAGAGTCGACGTTCTGGGAAGGAGTGGATTAACGTTTGGTGCTGAGTTGCTGCGTTGAACATAAATGTCACCGGAGAAGAACAGGCATGCCTAAGTGATGACAGCGTGATCCCAACAACTTGCAAGGAGCAGCAACACAAATAATTATAAATTGGATGGTAGCTAAACCTATCAGTCATTATCTGAACCAGCAGAAACTTTAGCACGCCGGGCGAAATGCTTAGCGGTATTTCGTCTGTCTTTACGTTCTGAGTTTAAATTCCGCCGAGGTCGACTTTACCTTTCATCCTTTCGGGGTCGATAAATTAAGTACCAGTTACGCACTGGGGTCGATATAATCGACTTAATCCGTTTGTCTGTCCTTGTATGTCCTCTCTGTATTTAGCCCCTCGTGGGTAGTGAAGAAATGGGTATTTCGTCTGCCTTTACGTTCAGAGTTCAAATTCCGCCGAGGCTGACTTTGCCTTTCACCCTTTCGGGGTCGATAAATTAAGGACCAATTGCGTAATGGGGTCAATCTAATCGACTGGCCCTCTCTTCCAAAATTTCGGTTCTTGTGCTTAGAGTAGAAAAGATTATCTTTATTGATAACTCAGGTCATGACAGGAATTACAACTTTCTTGAAAGTCTTCTCTTTGGTAGTAAGGTGTTAAGTTGGTTGACAAATATCTTGCAGTCATATCTGTTGTATATTTGAGCTTAAGTCATTGAATGAAATAGTGAAAAGGCGACCAAATGAGACCAAATCTTTCTTCTATAAATACCACTCTAATTTACATCTAAATGTAAATATTATTAAGAATAATTTATAGCCGTTGGAATATATATATATAACGTTAAAATACCCCCCCATAGGAATTAAGGAATCTATTTTCACACAAAATAAAGCGAAGATTTAAATCTACAAAGATTTGACAATATATGTGGGTGGGAGGGTATTTGTATGAGGGTGGTTATTTATTCTACGCATATATTAGTATCAATTTTGAAACTTTTGTATATAGTTATACACGTATTTTACGACTCTGCCCCTCTCATTCTTTTATATAGCTACGAATTTGTTAATCACCATACATCGGTCAAATATTTTACACGCCTTAATAAGCAAAGAAATATTTATATGTGTAGTGGACTGACAAAAACATTATCGCTGCAATGTGCAGCGACATCTGCTCAATAGTTAGGGTAGTTGGCCATCTAACAGAAACATTCTGTATCATGCACGTAGTCCATTGTGGTTCTCTCCTCTCATCACTTATGTAAGTACTGATACTTTAGCTAATATCATGGGATCTAGAGACTTTTAAGGGCACCTCACACGAGCTAGGATGCAGAAAATTCATGTGAGCAAAGGCGAACGGTATCTATCATCAGTAACATCCATGTGATCGGCACGTCCTTATGGCACTTTGATGCGGTGACAAAATCAACCAAGAAAAGTTAGTGAGATTGCAGCAAGGTATGCGTGGGAACGTACCATAGCACCCATATGCGTCGTGGGCACTGGACGAACGAAGCGGTTAAATTTCCATACCAAAAAGGGGACATGAACTGGGAGTAAATGTCGTGAAATGTGGTCGATCATACCCAGAATTACGCCGAGAGAAAGGTCTAACAGATATGGTGAAAGCTTACAGCGCCTTCATATACTATCGCATGTCTCCTGCGTCTTACGCCGCTTCCTTACTGACCCAACTTGAGCTTTAATATACAACGGTAAAGGATTAGACATCTGACTAAATTTACCCCTTTCAATTCACACACTCGTTCTGTCATAATTGTCCTTCACAACCTTTTGGTGCGTATGAGTTGTCCCTTAACACTTTCCTTTGACTGAAAAGAGCAGGTAGTTTTCCTATAACTAGTAGCTATGGCAAAAGTAGTCGTGTGGTGGACACGATCCAATGAACTGAAGATAGACAATTTCTTTCGGCCAAACCCTCATCGACATTTTGAAGTTCCATTTAGAAAGTAATTTGGTGGTGGAGAGGGAGATGTTGCCTCCCAGTAAATTTCTAAAAAGTTGGTGTAAGTAGAAAGAATGGCCCAAATGAATGGAGCTACGCATGTTTAGCGTACGTTAAGTCAAAAAGGAATGCAAATAAAAATTGTATTAATTTCCGGGTCCTCTCGTAGATATCTATAATGTCTGTTGGAGTATAGATAGTAAATCGTAAACTTTAAATAGCTCCAATGTTGTCAAGCACATTCACCTATATTATATTTTAAAAATTCATGAATATATGTAAGCATAACTCGGTAGATGTAGATGTTTGGTCTCACTGCATACAATATTTAATTAAGAATCCCCACTTTAAACAATTTCGTTTGCTTCCACACTTCACGCGTCCTCTTCTTTATTAATCTTCCCAAATTCAGCTCAAAAAATTTTCGAACTCGGGAAAAAGAGCCACATAAGTTTCCCAAGCTGAACGTTGACCGCATTAAATCTATTCCTACTCACTGAAAATTTGAAGTATTTTGGGAATTTGGAACTTTCTCATTTCAAGATAAATTGTGTCAGTACTATTATAAGTGTATGTATCAAAAACTTATTCTCCGGTAATCACTGGTTATCAAAACTTCAGTACAGATCTGAAGAATAGTATAGGAGGCAATTGCTCCTGTTTTCAAAGCTAGAATGTGTTTTCAAATATAGAGTGCCAAAAAGAATGAATGAAAATAAGGGATTACGAGAATGACGTTCAGCTTCTATATGGTAGTCACCTACTCATCTTTTGAAAATCGTTGGAAAGTATTGTTACAAGATGGTTACACGATGAGGAAAAAACATATGACGGCTTACCTTCCTGCCTAATTTTACTCATATTTTTGTAAGGATTGATCCTTCCATAAACGAATATTTCCACATCATCATCGCTAAATGACTGCTTTCTTACTGAATCTGTTCTGTATGTTTCAGATTTGAAGCAACGAATTTAACAAATTCTCTCTAGAGGCATACAAATTTGGGGTTAACTGAAAATTTGTGAAATGCAACAGCCGATGTATATGCTTAATACAAATGTCAATATTATTAGTTTTGGGTAATGTAATATACATGTATAACTGTTCTAAAGTTTCTACTGAGTATTATTCTCTGTCATTGCAAATGTCAGTTTACACCTGTAATAATTTACAGATAATTGTACACCTACATTTTACTTATTTCAATCTCGATTTCGATGCATAAATTTACACATCACTTTGTTTCATTACAATTACATATTATTCTGAGTCATCGTTTCTAGTGATACATGGAAGCAAACGTTTTTGCCTTATCAATAGTTCAATTTAGAAGTCGTCCGTGAAAATATATTGAGGAATGAATGTTTCCTGGATAATGAAATTATACAAAAAATTATATAATAACGATTGTAAAATAAAAACAAAAATAGTGGACAGAAGTCTGCGAACTGCTAATGTAAAACACTGTATTTAAACAGACTAACACCTTGAAGTCAAAATATTAACGAACTGTTTGTTTCCTTCCTTTATTTTTGAGAAGATAAAAATATTGTTCGCATTCATATAATTCTTTTTGGGGACACTGTAACCTGCTTCAAAAGCATATAATTTTATTAAATTTGGCAATTTGTCCACCCACATTCCACTTCTCACAAACCAAACCCTGCATCCCATGACACCCTCTTCAATAAAGCATTCGCTGTGACGAAATCATGTTGAATCGCTATGGAATTAGGAAAAAAAGAGAAATAAACGAGATTATGGTGTTCATCCCATACATTCAAAAACTTATTCAATCGCGTTTATGAGAATTTAAACCTTCCTTAGCGAGAGATTTGCTCAATTATTGAATGGTATTACTTTCATTCATCATTTTCAATAAATAAAGAAGGATTTCAGCAATTACTTAATGATATTTCATCCGTTTATTGCATCTATTTAAGATATATATTTCGCTTCTCAACTACGTCAAAACATTCACTCGTTCAGCCAACAAAATTCGTTTCCCCTTTTTGCCCTGGGAGATATTTCCAACTTTGTTTATTTCTAAAAAATAAACACTAACTTTTTAATCACTTTGAAGCGTAACGCAGAAACAGATGCGGTAAAAAGCGATGAAGTTATCTCCAGTTATCACGCAAGAAAACCATCTACAGAACTGACTCCAGTATATAACAAGTATATATTGTAACGGTCTAGAACTTGTGAATTTCAAAAACAACATTGGTGGGATTTGAGATGTGAGTATTTAACAAAACCTACTGAATTAAATTTTCTAGTTTCTGCCTTGAACAAGGGCACGAAGTAGGTAGAATCTGGAGAATGTTGACTATTGCTTTATTTCTTTGACACCGAAGGGATGAAACACAAAGTTAACACTGACATGATTTGAACTCAGACAGCATTTCCTCCGACGATCTAATGAATCTGGAGGCTTGACACCATTTGATGTTCATAATAATAAAATCTGGCTTAGTAAGCCATAACGAATGAATGACTGACTCGTATTAACCAGGCAACAAAAATGGCCGCTTGTAATATATCACGTATTTCGCTCGATGGCGGTCGAAGCAGTTGTTCTTAATCAAAACAAAAAAAAAGTTTGCACTTATTCAAGAAACTCACCGAGAACAAATGCCGAACTCGTCGTCCAAAATATTACACTTTATATTTAGTGGCATTACTATCCGATGTTTCACTGTTATGTGGAGACAGACCCTCCATCAACTGTATTACATATTTTTCCTACATCCTTAATGTCCTGAAATACAAGCTCAGACTGTGGTTTCTCCAGAAGCTATAGGCATTGGAGTGTGTGCTTCTTTGTTAGACAATTCTTACTTCTTACCTTAGGATGTTATCATCGACACAATTTTTCAAATGGTGTATCAACAATACAGCTGTAGTGAGAATATAATTAGGAAAAGAAAATATAAGTATTTACAAAACATATCTTAAGAAAGATATGTAGTCATTTATCATTAAAATATATTGGCTCAAATCTGTAAGCTTAATGTTTAACTTAACTAAAATCACAAAATTAGTCTCCTCGAGTACCAAACCCTCTGTCTAGATACTCGGCTGTCTAGATACTCCTAAAACGGTACAAGATTCTGGTTGCAGTACACCACCGAACTGGTATAGAAATTTACCACCACATGAACATTCAGAGAACTTCCTTTTCACTTATAAGTGGGATCGACTAAATTCTTAGTAATCACTTCCCAATTCTTGTCTTGGGGAAATCCAAGCAAACTCTCACCTCTTTAACTGGACACTTGTCCAGTGATGTAAGCTAGCCGGTCTTGCTATATGGTAAGCTTATCTTTCTGTTAGTCTTCTTTCCTGTAACCAACTCAATTTTTTCCATTTCAGTGTTGATAACCTCGATTTCTGACACAGTCCCCACCATATAAATGATATTGTTCATCTTCATAAAAAATACTCACTTGTGATCCATAATTGAAAGCACTTCAGCAAACTCCTGCAGCCAAGACTTATAATTGAAAAAAGTGATAAAATGATGTACCCGTATGAAGCATAGACAATTCTAATTTTACGTATTATTTTATTCTGACCCTCACTTATTTGATAGAAATTCTTCAGGAATTCGTGCTTACTTAGCTCGCTAATTCGGATAGTGTGTGCTTTTGGGTCTGTAAACTATGCATTCAATTTTCAGAAGTCTCTATACAGGATTCCGGTTGAATTTAACATAGAGGTCACAAACCTGGATTGAAAAGGCCGAACATATGGTAGCACGAATTTGGAACTGAAATTTCCTAGATTCTATCAAAACTAACAGTTAAGTAATTGCAACAAATTTATTGTATTGAGTCTTCATTTTATTGATTTTGTAGTGATCAAAGAGAAATATGACATTGGCTAGAGCGTATGCCTCTTGGTCAAAGTATATGCCTGACTGGAGCGTGTTCCTGGCTACAGTGTATACAAGGAAGAACGACAATAGATATTCTGTCAAATATAGAAAGATATAGTCTATTGAATTCCATATGAGTACATTATCGGTACCGTCTCGGTAGACCCAGCAATACTGTAAGAAAAAGTCGACTTTGATGGAATTTTTAACTAGGAATGTAAAACCGAAAAAGACGGCAAATTAGCGCAATGTATTTCGCTCTGCATCTTCCCGTTTCTGCCACTTAAATGCCCAGTCTATTCTTGTTATTTAAAGGAATATAATTGAAAACGTTTTTACTGGTTAGAGTTCATATTTTATTCAGGTTCAGCATTTATTAAAACCATTTATTGTCGACAGAAAGAAAACTTGGCTACTTTATATTAAAACTCAATCGCATTTCTCTTACATTAAATATTGAATTGAGTACATATCGATAAAAGATAAGTGCGCATGGCAAGTAGTGATACTCAAAGTCTTAAATGCAAAATTAATATATAGAGAGTGCCGATCGTACACATTTACAGTCTTCATCGATAACTATTCTAAGCCATGATAATAGCAATAGTTTTATTGTCGATAAAGTTATCGTGTTGTATGACAGCTATTGCGCTTATTATGATAAAAATATAACGTACTGAACGCCTCTGTGAATCTTTCATACTTCATAAAATACGATTCAAAGATTTTTAAAACGATGGATATTACTGCAAAAATCAATAAGGAATCTTTTAGATTCCTTGAAAATTACATAAGCATGTTGATCTTCTCAGCAACTCGTTACAGTAAACAAGAAAATACTCCAATAACAATGCTAAATAGAGCTACCTCTTCTCTCGTTTTGTTATCTGTCTCTATTTCTCATTGCTCTTTTATTTCACTTTACTGTTTATATCCCAAGCTTCATAATAGATTTAATCGTTGTACGCTATACACTAAATATATAACGTGAAAACGCAAAAAAGTGGGAATGCTATAAAACCAGAGATATTTAGATACGTGTTGCAAAATCTACGAAATAGAGCTTGTATTTGCTCAAAAAACTGCAAGTAACTATTAAATATTCAGTAAGGAGATCTGAGGTGCATGCCATTTAACAAATACATGTGGAACTACAAATATATATGAAATTGTGTATGATGAAAACAATGAATAATGTAACGGAAATTAAAGACGGTGGGCTGATAAAATCGTTAGCACGCTGGGCAAAATGCTTCGCGGCATTTCGTCCGTCTTTTCAGTCTGATTTCAAATTCCGCCGAGATCCACTTCGCCTTTTATCCTTTCAGTGTGGTTGAGATAAGTACCAGTTGAGCACTGGGGTCTATGTAATCCATCTGCCGGTTCCATGAACTTGCTGGCCTTGTGTTAACATTTTGAAACCAATATTAAGTAAATTAAATTTGTCAAGGCAGACTGATAAGAGAAAAAGATCCAAAAGAAAACACACCCCAAAAATCAAATCAATTGACCAAAATTAACCCTGGCTAGATATGTGATGGAGGAATGTACATAGCATTTGAAATATTATATTGAAATCTTAGATGTAAAAGAAGGCTGTTATTTATGGATAAACAAACCGGAGAGAAATCACGGTTTTTGAAGTTCTTTATTATCAAATAAGTGGAGCATTTCTTCTATATCGAATGGATTCGTTGGACAAACTGAAACCATACAAAATAGCAACAGTTGTAGCACCGAATAAAGAATATAAATTAAGAACATAAAAGTCATAAATAATGCATCTCAATATTTTAAAGAACATCCCTTGATGGGATTAAAACCAAAACTAAATGTTATTACTCATTTAGACGGCGCCCCTCTGCGTTAGGCACATCTACTGAGCTTAAGCATCATCAAATAATAGAAATTATTGCACATTTCTGTTGAAAACTAGACATATTCTAAACCGCAAAAGAAACGTGTGTAACTGAAATATGATTTAATTTCATTATGTCAGAAATATATTTTGATAAATCAAATAAAGTGAATTTTTTGGATGCACTTTGAATACAGTCTATGGATCGTTGTCATGTGTTCTTGTAGTGGGCGGATCCAGCACACCGGGATTGTAGGGCGTGACATTTTCAATACCGTGTATACTCTATCTCTGAGTGTTCAAAACGACCATACACTGTCGGTACATGTAGTGCATGAAACGGTTCACCAAAACCATTGGCACCTTTGCCCACACCCTGAGGAAAGTTTCCTCCAGTTCCACACAAGTTATCGGCCTTGAGACCACCTGGTTCAGCCTTCTCTAGATTTCATCCCACAGGTGTTCAATTGGGTTCATATCCCGGTGGAGAGCCGGCTACGGCATGGTTCTAATGTTGTGCTGATGCAGAAAGTCCATGGTAACCCAGGCCATGTGGGAGGGAGCATTGTCCTGCTAGAATACATGGCTATGGTGACGCGCGAAGAAGGGCACGATGTGAGGTCTTAGGATCTGGTCAACGTAACGCTTCTCTGTGATACCATTCCCTCTGCCTGTACCAACATTTTGGAACACATGGGGCCCATTACTTTGATTCAGGCCTATAATACCCCCAAACCAAGATGCTTTGGGCACCACACGCGTCTCTTTCCATGAGATATGCGTATCTGTAGCGTTGACCCCCTCCTACGGCACACCCTAACTCTGCCATCTGAGGTGGAAACGCAGTACCGGCTCTCGTTAGAGAAGACTATCGACAGTCATTGTTGATACCACCGGTGTTGGTGCTGTGTAGCCCATTGTAGTCGTGCCTGACGGTGGCAGGCCGTGAGCACAGGCCTTCGAGCAAGACGACGGCCACGCAGATTGTTGGCGGCTAATCGGCGTCGTACCGAGTCGTCGCTGATGGGTCGTTGTAGAGTGCCAATGCTCTCGCGCGCTGTTACGTTGGCCGGTCTAAAGCGATCACGGAGGTGTTGCGGATGAATTAAGCGGTCCTGCTTGGGCGTGGTCACCCGAGTGTGCCCTCTGCGGGCACGGTCTGCAGTTCTGTTGATGTTATTATATCGATGTTGCAGGCGATAGACGGTGCTGACACGGATATTATCAGCTTTCGCAACAATCAGAGTACGCTGCCCTTCTTGCAATCGGCCGACAGCTTGTCCTCTCTGCGTTTCTGACAATCGGGTCATACCTGATGAGTTCAAATTACGAATGCCAGGAACGTGGTTCAAATTGATTTTTATACCCATAACTCCTACGAGATGCACGTGCATTTCGGTTTTTATGACAATTGTTTGCGACTGTCACCCACGATGCATTCAACGCAGCTGCATTTTTGGCCTCTCGTCTTAGGGAAAGCTGAAAAGTTACCTGCCATAAGCCAGCATCTTTTGGAATATTTACACTTACATTCCCGAAATAAATTTTCAGAATTTACCAAAAAATGACGTTTGAAAAATCGCTTTTCTTTTGCGGTACTGTGTATTTACGGTGAAGAAACCATCTCTTACGCCATATATTGTTTTCGTATACCTAGGTCACCTGTATACGTGGAAGCAGTATAGTCCAGTGGTTTCTTGTTGACATTTCTATTCTTACTTGAATATTTAAACAGGAGCTACTTGTACAAATTATATTTTAAGAATCTGTATATTACACAATGAGCATTTCTCTGAAGACAATAAGTTCCATAATTACAATAAATCTTTTTTCTGTTATTAGAATAAATTAGACAAAGTATATAAAGTGTTTTAGTAATAAACACACAGCTGGGAACGGTGATGGGATATTAATGTCTCATATGCCACTGTGACATCTTATCTACTTGAAGATAAAGAATAGAAATTGCTTGCGACAATCTTTAATGTAGTGAGCTGATGAAAATGTTTAATTCATTAAAATTATACCCGATTTGAAAATGAGAAATGTCATTAATTTCAGTGATTAACTCTGGTAAAGAAAAACAACTCCGAAATCCAAATTAATTAAGAATTTAACGTAGGCATTCAGTCGAATGAGAATATGATATCTAGCGACGGTAAAAAGAAAATGTAAAATTAAATAGTTGTTTATGATTATGAAATACAAAATATACCAAGATTAATGTTTGGTGATACGTTTCTGGATGTCTGGACTACGTAATGACATTTTTATTGAATGCCATAAAAGCTTCAAATCGCAACATTAATAAAAGTCGACGAATGAACTTTTACGTTGTAGCTCGAAACGTTTAAGACCACAAAAAAACCCACATTGCTAACAATATGAAAACTAAAAAGGAAGTATAAGAACAATTCACAATATGAAGTTGCTTTAGCTTTACCGTATAGACTTCACAACGTAGTAACAATAGACTGTTTCTTCGTTGACAATAGGCTGTTTCTTCGTTGACAGAAAAATGCAAACAAACGAGATTAGATTCTTTCCCCGATAAGTGTGTTGCATGACTTGAAACTAGACACATTCGTCCCACGTTTATCAATAGAAATAGAAATAAACATTACATTGCCCATCTAAAACACTGTAATTAACGATGAATTAATTAATATAGAATAATTAGTTAATTACTTAAACCAAACTCTCAAAGCATGATCACAAACAGGCACACGCATATATGACTAGAGGAAAAATCGCTGTGGAAATATATTTGTTATATGAGAGTTAATGCTGTTTATGTATAGGTATTACATAGCAATGTATCTGTAAACAAATTCAGTTTGTATGATCACTGATATTAACAACGTGAAGAAGAATATTAATTGCAACTGTATCACCCAGAATAACAAGAGATACGGTAACAATTTGATCATAGGATAAACATCATCGTCATTATCATAAACAGATCATCAGCAGCATCGGTTATAGCACTATCATTATTCAGATCAGACTAAAATGTGTAGCTGAGTGTCATTAGGTACAAACAATAGATTGCTCTAAGCTAATAATAGATGGTTGTTCCGTTATTACTAAATAGAAAGTGGTCAGTCGAATTGTCCTATTTTTTTCTGTCAACGGAGAGATTAAAGCCAGCATTTCTGATTTTGCACTTGAATTGTGGAAAAGCTGAATATCTAGATGTTCGAATTATCTTTCCAGCATTAAATTGTATCATCCGGGTTTCTAAGTATATAACCGTCTTTACGTTTTCTTTGATTAATTTCTATGCCTCCCTTTCTTTCTTTTAATTTCCTGCCCATATATGGCTCTCTATATATATGGTAGGGGGAGCTTGTGTGCCTGCGCGTGTGTATGTGTGTGTATACACACAAACACACACACACACACACACACACACACACATATATATATATATATACATTTAATATATGTAAATCTCTCTCTATATATATATATACAAACACACACACACACACATATATATATATACACTCACGCATACGTGTTTTTATTGAGTACTTTGTCTCAGTCTAACAGTCTAAATGTTATTGTCTGCCATCTTGTGTAACTGTATAGATATGTTATCTTGTATACTTGTAGATGTGTGTGTGTGTGTGTGTGTATGTTTGTGTGTCTTTGTGTGCAAATATAACTATATGTACAATGCCAGAAGAACAGAAACCCGCGCAAACACAAACGAGACATATACACACACAAACATGTGACCCGAAGAAACATTGCCATAAAAATAAAGTATATATTAGATAAGTATGAAAGTTGAGTATGAACAGAAGATATAACATAGCGATGCCGATATTAAATACAACAATATCAATTTATATGATCACTGATGTTAACAGCATAAACAACAATATTAATGGTTATATTAAAAGTATGGCCCGGAATAACGGCAGTGTTCCCTTTCATGACGATGACTGTAAGCAACAATATGATGATAGGATAATCATAATCATAATCATCATCATCATCATTATCATCATCATCATCAGCATCAGCAGCAGCATCATCATCAGCATCATCATCATCATCATCATCATCATCATCATCATCGTCATTATCATTAACAGCAGCAGCATCATCACCATCACCATCACCATCATCATGGTCATCATCATCATCATCACCATCATCATCATCATCATCATCATCATCATCATCATCATCATCATCATCAACATCAGCATCATCATCATCATCGTCGTCGTTGTCGTCGTCGCCATCGTCATCATCGACAGTACGTCAGCAGCTTCGCCTTCGTCATAATTACGATTATACTGTTAAGATAATCACCGCCATTAAACTTACCAATTATGATGGCGATGGAAATAATTGTGGGTTAGTGATGACGGTGGTCGTCATCGCGCTGCGACCGATTGCGTTAATGGTGATGATTGTTTTCATCATTATCATCGCCATTATAGTCTTCTTCCTTCTCTACTCCTCCTCATCATCTTTTTCACTAAAACCAAACCCACCACCCTTTCCTCATCTTCCTCATCATCATCACCATCATAATCATCCTATCACCATCATTATTTTTGATGTTGTTGTTAGTTGAAGTACTAGTATTATGATTATAATCACCAGGCTGGGCCACGATGAAAATAAGGATTATGATCGTTTTATATAAATATAGTGACAATGATGATGGTGGTGATGTTAATGATAACATCTACAATGACGATGAGTACTATGGAATTAATCATAATGATGATTATGATGATGACAACGATATCGATGACTACGACGACGACGATGTCGACTTGTTCGACGAAGACGATGATAGTGATCATAAATATCAGTTCGATTACTGAGATTATAAAACATGATGTGGGCGTAATATTACGATGTTTCTTTGTGGTGCTTCTCATGATTATGATCACCGTTATGATAGTCCTATTGGTGATCATTATAATAGTGAAGCAGACGACGAAATTTATGATAGTAATGAAGGAGACCTCATTGATTATTTTGATGCTGATAATAATCATGATGATAGTTATGATGATGATTCTAGAAATGATCTTCACGATGACATCTACAGTTACGAAGGCGATAAAGTTAGAATTGATGGTGATGGCTCTGGCCATAACGATGACAACAACGCAGGATGATGACGCTGACGACGAGGAAGACTGGATATTATGATGATTGCCTCGATAATGAACACAATGATAATGATGATAGCGATGAAAACGACGATGCTGATGATGATGATGATGATGATGATGATGATGATGATGATGGTGATGATGTTTATGACGATGATGATGATGGTGATGATGATGATATCTTCTCAATTCGCATAAATTTATTTCTGTCTACTTCACTTGGTGTAAATCTCCAAAATTTAAGATGTTGAACGCAGTAATTTAACTATCAATAAATGTAAGAATTAGAAAATGTTTTCAAAACTCTATCGGTCGTGTTGCCATGGAAACATTTATTGGTAAAATATTTTTATGACAATTTTTCTTCAAAAGTCCAATGAAGTTTATGATTTTGTTATGTTCTTGTTTACATGTATATTACGATAGATTTATATCAAAAATTGTAATTTCAATAATTCACCCTCGAAATATATTTATTGCTTTTTATTGAGTTCAGCACTATTGACTAACCGATCAAGCCGGTAGTTTTCCAACATTGTATTCTGATTTCGAAATCTATGAAGTGAAATTACATTTGTTTATGTGTTATGATTTTTCGCCAGTCATGTTGGTCTCATGACGTGTCAATGAAATAGTTATTTGAAGTTAAATTTTAAATGTTACAAAAATCGACCTAACTAGGTCCATTCCTCAACAAACACACATAAATAAATAATCAATAAACTTAAACTACTAACAATACGTATGCTAAGAATGTAGTATTTTTGTTGTTTATTCTGATGATGAAAATATCACGCATTTTACTTTAAAAAGGAGGTTCACATAAAGTAAAAATGATTGGTAACTAATCAGTTCGACTTTTTATGCATGTTACATAAATCCCGGACTATTTTAACCACAACTTTAATGAAATGCACTTTCGTGCAATTCAACAACTACTTTTCAACTAGGCCAATATTCTTAGCAAAAAAACGGCTAAGAAATCTCCTTAACATTTTGTATCTGATATTTTGCAGATAGCATACAGTGGTCCCCATGGCATGCAGTAATACTTTCACGCCCTACAGTGATCTTTTCACAGAATTCACAAATCCGAAAGCAACTGGAACTGAATCGCGAAAGGAATTTCAACTAACCTCTGAGCAATAACATACATGATGACTTCACTTAAAAGATATATACGAAAGGAAAGTTTTCTCAAAATCTGCTGAATGATTGTAGGAGTTACTGCGAATCAACATCTCCAATCGGTCCCACCAATATATAAATCGACGCCAATTATATCACGGTTTATCGATGACCAATTTAATCTCGATACATAAGCATATTTTAATGCTTCTAAATGTTGCTGCTTATATATTGTTATGCTACTTCCCAGCTGCAATACATTCAGTAAACGATAGTGCAAATATTCAGGAAGTTTCAGGCCTTGATAGAGTATACACATACTGCTTTATCTGTTGAGTACGCTCTTCTTTGTAAAAGTAAAATTTTAAATTTCATGAATCGTTTCTTTTTATGTATATATAAATATATGTATGTATGTATTACGTGTGTATCGTTAGCGATTTGCTTTCTCTGTCTTCCCTTTCTTGGTCCTTTCCTTTTTCTATGTTTCTGACGAAGAGCTCCCCTCGAAACGTTTAATCATCCTTCTTTCTTTCCTTTCCTGAGCATCCAATAACACTATATTTGTTCCACGTCCTCGCGTTGTTGTGTTTTCTCTTTGTTCATCTTTGGATTAACTATATATATATATATATATATATATATATATATATATATATATATATATATATATACACAAATTGATAGATAGATAGATAGATTTTTTAAATTTTATTTTTTTAGATCTTTCATTTAGAAGTCTAAGCTTGCACCATAATATTTTAATGAACGATAGACGCTACCATATGAAATACCATTTCAAATGGTAGCGTCTATCGTACTAAAGCAGCGAATCGGAAATATTATAAATGTCTTGAAAATATATGCTGACATTTAGTTGTTTACGAGCGATATGAGGCGACTCACGTGAAAAGATTCAATTTACTCTCTTGTGTCTTATATTTATTGTTTTATCGAGATATGTTGAAAATACACTATGGCTTGTTATTTATTAAGAATCAAAAATATCTAGTACATAGGCATATGTTACGTTTTCGTTTGTAAAGAAGACAAACGGTTTACTTTACCAATTTCAAAGTGAATATATCACAATTCCTCCATTTCTTCTCTTAATGGTTAGTACAAGATCACATCGGCAATATTCCTGCTTTGAGATAGCTAATGGCCTTGGAAACCGATTATATACATACATATGTACACATATACATATATACAAATATAAGTATATATACATACACACACACACATATATATATATATATATATATATATACATATCTCTATGTATGCATGTATGTATATATATATATATATATACATATCTCTATGTATGCATGTATGTATATATATATTCATATATATATATATACATGTGTTTGTAAGAATTATGTATAATTATATGTGTGTGTGGGCGCGCACGTGTGTGTGTGTGAGTGTGTATATGTACTTGTGTGTATGTATGTGTGTACGTGTGTAAGGATATTCCTATAACTTTATTCCTTAGAGACAGTTCATTGTGTCGTGATAGTTCATTTTTTTGTGAATATGTTCATCTATTTAACAAATCACTGTCGTGAATGTATCTCAGTAAGTACTCATTAGCAAAATAAGCGTTCATTAGCGAAGAATCGAACGGAATATCCAATGTACAAGAGGATCTATAGATTTCTTGCTATGAATATGATTTAATGAACATTCATATCAATTTATTGATTCATCCCTGAGGAATATTTACACTTTGCAGGTATATCTCCTACGATGAAATGGTTTCAGCATCCCGTTAAAAAAAGTTTGTTTCTTTTATACAGCGTCAGGTTGTGCTTCAATTATTTTCTATGATAAAAACGGCCAGCCACTAAATCTAAATTTGTTTATTCTCAGTGATCAGGCACAGTACACATTTTCCTGCAACAATTGACCATACATCTATGAATACAAACAAAATCTCCGCCGTTATTTAATGAGTAAGAGAAATGTGTTTATTTTCATATAGATTTTTTTTTACCCTGTTAACATTGATATAATGTCTAGTAATTGCTATTATAGTGATTATATATAATAAATACTGTTACATATATTGACATTCCGTCTGGAATACGTATGTATTAGACATTATCTTTGTCTCCGGGGAGTTAATTAACAATCAATTGTGATTTAATATCGTTAAGCCACATAGACATTTGCCAATGCTCCCTGCTGATAACGGCAGAGAGAAGGGATTGCCACAACTCAAAGGATGCAGTATTATATGACTTCAGAATATTTTTTATATCAGTGAATATAAGTTGAACCTCAACAACTTCATTAATAATTGTCATTATATTCTATTATGTTCTTAATTATTTGCACATTTTTCACAGATGATGCATGCGCCATGGAAAGAAAACATAAAAGAGATTCAGGATTCAAATATTAGCTTGAAGTTTTGGCACAGGGCAAGCAATTACAAGGGATGGGATAAGTCAAATACTTCGTCCCCAATGCTCGACTGTTATTTAATTTACTGACCCCGAAAGGATAAAAGGATGAACTCAGAACGAAAAAACGTACAAAATGCTGCAAAGAATTTTATCCTGCGTTCTAACAATTCAGCCAGACCGCCAACTTATTCCGAATTTAAATATTACAAAGAGTGAAGTGCAGGGATGGTCGATATGTAATGTTTCCAGTAAGGAAGAGGTTGTTTTATTGACTTTACGAAAAGTATCACAGAGTGGTTATGATAGTACCACAGATTAGTTATTGTTCCATGCTTTGAGTTTTGTCTTCTTACAGATTTCCGTATGTGGACAACAGCCTTGCTGGAGTGCAGCAATTAGAGGAAACATAACAGTTTTCACAGATCATAATACCCCCATAAATGGTCTGATAATGTATTGGCAATCTCACAAGGGACGAAACATATGTCCGAAACGGTATAAGACCGCCAGAACTAAATACGGTGGAGTTTTCTAAGTTTTGAATGGATGCCTCAGGGGCGCTGTACTCGCGTCGTTCTTCCGGCAACTTTCAGTTGTTTGCTTACACTCAGAATGGCGAGTCCCCAGCAAAACGCGTTCTGCGTTCTCGAGTTCGCGAAAACATCTTTGTTTGTCATGTTGAAGCTTGCTTTTCGAAGGCGATTCGACATTAATCCGGCCTCTCCAAAGAAAATTCGACTGTGATTTCAACAGTTTCAAGAGAGTGGATGTCTGTGTAACGGAAAAAGTCCAAGATGGCCATGAGTTTGGAGGAAACAAGTTTGCTGCGTTTGAGGATAACCACGGAAGTTCACAAATTGAGCTAGCTGTGAGCTTGCGATCCACAACCACTATCTGGCGTGTGCTAAGATGTCTACATTTGAAACCATACAGACTATGTCTCGTTCAGCCACTTACGAATGACGACAAGGGTAAGCAGATAGAACTTTGCGAATCGATGCTAGAGATGATGGAAGACAAAACCTTCATTTCACGTTTAATTTTTAGTGATGGAGCGACTTTTCACCTGAGCAGCACAGCCAGTCGTCACAATGTGCGTATTTGAGGAACAGAGCACCCACATGAAACAGTTGAACATGACGGAGATTCCCCAAAGGTGAACGCTTTCTGTGTTGCGTCTCAGGAAAAGGTTTATGGCCCCTTTTTCTTTGAAAGAAACACCGTTACAGGACAAACCTATCTCGATATACTCCAAAACTGGCTCTTCACTTCACTGCAATCAGATTCACATAACTTCATTTTTCAACAAGATGGAACAACGCCCAATTGGCACCTGATCGTTCAACCTTTTTTAAATGCAAAAGTGCCCCAGCGATGGATTAGTCGGAAAGGGACCCAAGACCTCGCTGTTTGTGCTTAGCCTGCGAGATCCTCAGACCTCACCCTGTATGATCTCTTCTCTCGGAGATATGTAACAGATCGCGTTTATATTCCATCGTTCCCCACTAACCTCGATGACCTTAAACATCGAATAACAACAGCGATCAACTCAGTGGATCGTGATATACGTCTGGGAGGAATTATCTTATCGCATTGAAATTCCCCGTGCTACAGATGGTGGCCAAATTGAACATTTGTAAGACAAAAAATAAAAGTTGATTGTGAGTAAATACTTGTGAATTAGCTGGAGTTTTCTAATTCTTTTCCTTATTAAAATATTGCGATTTGAAATCTGTTCATTTTATTTGAATAACATTGCATATATATATATATTTGTGTACACACGGAAACAAAGCACCCCCCTCACAAAAACAAACATGCACACACGTGCATATATATATATATATATATATATATATATATATATGCGCGTGTGTACACACAGAAACAAAGCACCCCCCCCCCCACAAAATCACAGATACACACGCGCGCGCATATATGTATATGTTTCCTCAACAGGCCCTGCCCTATTTAACATTGTCCCGAGGGAGATCAAAGAGGAAAAGGATCCCATCAACTTCAAACAGAGTCTGGATAGATTCCTTCAAAGAATACCAGACAAGCCACCCATAATTGGATACAACTCACCCAACAAGAACTCACTACTTGAACAAAACTGGATACAACTCACCCAACAAGAACTCACTACTTGAACAAAACTTGACTTAAACAGGATTCGAATAATCCTATCAGGTGGTGCTATTAAGTTAGACATGGCCTGGACCAATCTCTGGTCGAAACATATCTAAGTTTTTATCTAAGTTTTATATATATATATATATATATATATATATATATATATATATATATATATATATATATATATGCGCGTGTGTGTATGTATGTGTTTTTGTGGTGGTGGGTGCTTTGTTTCCGTGTGTACACACATATATATGCATATATACATATATTTGAGTGAAGAAAAATATTCAGACTGGTCAGTATCACGAGTTTGAACAACAAAGACGAATAACGTTATATAAATACTGCAGAAGATAGATTCTTGATTCATTGAAATTATCTTTATTTCAAGAGATAGTAAAACAATTGTTATTCAGAAAATGGAACAAAGTGGAAATGAAAAAGTGAAATTTCGATAATTATTTCTCGGAAATTAATAAACGATAACTTAAAAGACTGTCTGATAGTTTAAAAAAATCTATCCCATAAATGTATTTATTTATACATATATGCGTACGTACATGCACGAATATACATAAATAGGTAAATACTTATATACATACATGCGTTGTGTTTCCACGTTCCACCTCCGTACATTTGGTCTTACCAAAGTCCATAACAGAACACACTAATTGCAAATTCCACATAGTGGGGACGATTCTGGACCCCGATGAGTGCAAAGCGTAAATTCTAGCTACAAATCTGTCTCTATGCCTGTAGTGATTAAAAATATATTCAGAGAAAATGCTTTTATATTTCGAAAATACCCAATTAAATTTTCTGTTGAAATGTCTCATGTGAGGTTTTCATCACATAATAGATTTCCGTATTAAAAATTCTAAAACCAACTGCACGTTGTCTCAGATCTGATTCTGTTCAATAAAGCAAGTGAATGGAATCCATGGCAGAGGCTCTTTAACAAAATTTAAATATTTAAAACTATACAAAAACGTGTTTGAAAATATCACTTTGAAATTATCCAATTTTAATCAGCATCTAAATAATAGGATGTGTTACTCTTAACTGCTTTAAAACAGTGCTGTCTCAACGATATTAGTACGTAACCTCTTGATACAAACCATTAGGAAGAAATTCTTGATTGATGTACCATTAATTACTAAACACGTGGTTTGAAAGGAAATGGACATAGGGTTCATATTATCCGTTGACAGATGTTTTTACGATATTAAATGTAACAGCTGCTTCCTCAAGGGTTTCAGGAATGTAAAGTACTTCGGAAATATTGAGAATCCTAATTAAAGTTCTATTTTCAACAGCTGAAATGTAAATTAGGAAAACATAATAGAATTCATTGCCAAACATAATTAACATGAATCACAGTATCCACTGAAGTTGATAAAACATGGTCATCTCAGCTGCTGAAAATAGTAACCAAATCACCGACAATAACACACTCTAAATTGTTAAAAACTGAAAAGACATTGGGCAACGCATTTCTGCGTATCCCTATAAAAACTGATTGACTCTGGTTCGGATCTTTTTATTCTAGACCTGTAAAATCAGAGCTGCCGTAGAGCCATGTACATGGACAGCTGAAATAGCTAATGGTGAATATCACTAGAGTTTTTGCTTTGTAATGCAACAGTGGTTTTTGAACATCTTATGATTTAATATATATATAAAATTAGTAGTGTACATTTATACACAAAAGAGGTGACCCTAACAGGGCGCCTTACATGCTAAAAGGAGCAGTCAAAACCCAAACTACGGTTAAGAGTAATTTCGAAGGGGATGAAAAATAAACCGTGGTTTGGGGTTTGACTGCTCCTTTTAGCATGTAAAGTGTCTTGTTTGGGTCACGTCTTCTGTGTGCAAAAAGTAAACACATTTTATATGAGAAATATGTTTTCTATTCACTATTTTATGCATGCTAGCCAGTGGTAGAAAATTTCTCTAATTTTTCTACCCTATATATATATATATATATATATATATATATATATATATATATATGATAGATAGATAGATAGATCGGTAGCCACTACACACATTTTTTTACTCTCCTTGTTTCTGTCTGTGTTATTTTCAGCGGAAGAGGGTCCAAACTTTTTCAATTCCCGAGCGTTATACTAATACATCTGTTTGTTTTCTACACCACATGTCTTCGTCTTTTGTTGTTTTCGTGAATTCTCCCTATATATATATATATATATATATATATATATATATATATATATATGCTTAAGTTGTCTACTTTACCAGTTACTAATCAAATTGTATATTTTTAGGGAATTATATTTGGCACTTACCACTTAGTAAATATTAATTCATTTTAATACTATAAACTGTTTTGTTACTTTTCTGCCCCTTTATATTTTCAAGTTATTTTGCTACCCAATTTATCCACACAGCTTTCATATATCTCTAAGTCTTGTAAGATGTAATTAAAGTGGTCAGACACTATTCTCCACTGATGATCTTTAATAAGACTGAAAACTGTCTGCAATCGTTACCGAATTACCATTAACTAGACACCTAATTACATATTGTATTCTATCTTCAATGAATCACGTGCAGTGCCGGTCTCCCATGGATTTCTTGCAGATAAATAATCATTGAGAGAATTTTTTTTCTTCCTTCTAGCTGGATGTGATGTTTAATCAAGTGAAGTATTTTGGATTATTAGATTATGCACACCGGTGCACACTTTTCTGTTATAATACTAATTAGGTCTTATTATAGAAGCCATTTATTTAATTTTCCAACCTATGTCTTATTAACCTTTCATAGATAGATTATATAACTATATATACTGAGATGTTTTTATTTCCTTTTATTTTACTATCGCAACTCACACAATGGAATTAATTTCTAACCTTCTTGTTCGACCATCATACAATAGATCTATAATCAAATCTCAAAAGTATTCTAACAGTGCGCATCTCGATTTTTCGAGATATTATTGCTACATTATCGAATGGGTTCAATATTTCTTTTCCGCTCTAGCGACAAGGCCCGAAATTTTGGGGGAGGGGGGCCAGTCTATTAGATCGACTCCAGTATGCAACTGGTACCTAATTTTTTTTTTGATCCCGAAATGATGAAAGGCAAAGTCGACCTCGGCGAAATTTGAACTCAGAACATAAAGAGAGACGAAATATCGCTAAGCATTTCGCCCGGCGTGCTAAAGTTTCTTATTCTTTTATTGTCCACAAGCGTCTAAACGTAGGACAAACACGGACAGACAAAGGGATTAAGTCGGTTACATAGATTCCAGTGCGTAGCTGGTACTTAAATTATCGACCCCCAGAGGATGAAATGCAAATTCGACATCGGCGGAATTTGAACTCAGAACGTAACAGTAGATGAAATACCTATTTCTTTATTGCCCACGAGTGACTAAACATAGAGGGGACAAACAATGACAGACAAAGGGGTTGAGTCGATTAAATCGACACCAGTACGTAACTGGTACTTAATTTATCGACCCCGAAAGGATGAAAGGCAAAGTCGACCTCGGCGGAATTTGAATTCAGAACGTAGCGGCAGACGAAATACTGCTAAGCATTTCGTCCGGCGTGCTAACGTTTCTTCCAGCTCGCCACCTTCAAATGGGTTCAATATTAAGACGTTAGAGTACGGTAGCAGGAATATTTTACTTCTGTCGGTGCAAATTACTTAATAAGGGTTTAAATGGATCTGTATCATGGTTCTGTTACAGATTATAAACTGTGTTACATACTGATATCATTTGCTAACATAAGTGGGATAACATGTATAAAACCCAATAATAAATATGGCTTACGGTGATTGGTTACCGCACTTTAAATTCGAGACTATTGCAATTACCTAACGAGCAAATAGGTAGATTCCACCCTATCGATCCCTCGCTAATATACAGACGGTAATTTGTTAATGGCAAAACTCAACATGTTCTACCCTTTTGCGCGCATTGCTAAGACCATACTTGATCAACGCTATCAGACTGGCAACAAACTAGTGTTTGCTATAGATGACATGAATATGTATATGGCTGCTATGCCTCCTACGAACAGCTTCAAAATTCTCGTGAAGTTTTACCATAGTATTTCATAAGATAATACTACACTGGATTATGAAATTCGTGATACACCTTTTGGAAATGGCATTGATTATATCATGGCTCATAAAAATTGTGTGGAAAATACAACAATGACTTTTGATAATCATTGTGCTTTTAATATACTTTCTTCATTGAACAGTATTCTTTTATTCCCATGAAAACTGATGCATAAAAGATGCTTAATATGTTCCAGAGTGGGTTCTCGCAATCATTGTATATATTTATAACGTAAGACTGGTCTGATATATAGCGGGACTTATCTGATAGTGATGTAGAAAAGATTACGTACACTGTCACTTTCGGAAGATAAAGTGATAATGATAATGTATAATACGGAAGATCTCTAGAAACTAATACATCTATACTTAGTTACATACAATAATATCATGTAATTATGACATGAGTACGAAGTGATACAGATAAAAGCTGCCAACAACTCTGATTTATTGGTGGTGTTCTTTTTTTTTTTAGCAAGGATACTGATTGAATTTCTGTATCAGAGAGGAGCGTGTTGATTAATATCTCATTGTCATTGTTGAAAACAATTTGCTTAGAATCCAATTATGAAAATATTAACAGAAGCTACTGACACATAATTAAGAAACATAAAAAAATGTCCAAGCTAGATACACCAGGTGAATCTCCATAAACTGGCATCTTGATTCAGTAAAATGTAATATAACATTGTATAATGAAATTGTATAGACGCACAAACGCTTACATGCATACGCGCGCACACACACACACACAAATACGTACATAAATTGACACTCGTATTCACACACACTCATACATACATACATGTCATATATCTGATTATAATACAGAAATTTCTCGGTAACTATACCTGAAGTGCTGCAAAATAGTATCTACGAAGGAAAAAAACAATAGCGCAGATGCCAACAACTGTATCAATGATAATGACAATTACATCAATTGTGGAAATAATAGCAAATTTTATGATTAAAATCTGCAAAGGTTTTTACGGAGAATATGGATATGAAATTCTGTTTGACTCGTCTTCAATATTCGCTCACAGAAAGAAAGAATTTTAGCAATGTGTAATTTTATCTATCATCATAAGATATAACGATCCGTTCTAGTTGACTTATCCTAGCATCTGCCACGACAAGAAATTGGCGAAAATTCGAAGTTACTGACAATAATACACGTATAATTTGTGAGAAAGACAGGAATGCGAAGTGTACACCCACCCAGCCACACACATATACATATATATATATCATACATTTATTACGTTCTGAGTTCAAATTCCGCTGAGGTTAACTTTGCTTTCATCCTTTCGGGGTCGATTAAATAAGTACCAGTTGCGCACTGGGGTGGATGTAATCGACTTAATCCCTTTGTCTGTCCTTGTTTGTCCCTTCTATGTTTAGCCACTTGTGGGCAATGAAGAAATATATATATATATATATATATATATATATATATATGATAAATAAAACATATGCATATATACATACATATATGTACTACCTACATCTATATGTATATATACATGCATATATAGGTACAGGACACAAAAAAAAAACGTCGAACACATGAGAAACGAAAACATAAAAACATAACTTTTTTTTAAACAACGAAAAAACAGGGTACAAGACATACGACACAAAGAAAATTCCCCTTCTTCAGCCGCCTCCGTTTCGTCTACTCCGCGTTTACACACCAATGAACGGTGCTGAGTTGTCAAACATTTAAACCAAATTTTCTCAAAATAACTTGTCCGACCGTCCCACATGCCTCCTCTTTGAGAAACACTGATTTAACCTAAATTTGAGGCACCAGCAAAAGAAGAAATAAAAATAGACTTTTATCCTATTCCAAAGAAAAACGACTTTATTCACTTTGTCGATCACATTCTCACCGGGAATCGATTTTAAAATTTTTTTTCAAGACTTATACACGCTCTGATACTGTCGGTATCTACATATCAAATTTGAGTGGAAGACGCACAGAGACAGACAGACAGACAGGACGGATTTTATATAATACACAGACACACACACATATATGGTGGCTGCCCCCTCGTTATCGAGTATGGTCATTGCACGAAGCTTAATCAATGTTGTTATCGTGCAATTCCTGTGCAAGAAGATTCTTTTTAAAGTGAGGAAAGGCTGTGCACTGAGTCAATCTCACTCACTAAGCAACAGCAGCCATAATCCGAAAAGAAGAACAAGTTAACATCATCGGTAACTACTGAGCCGCAGGTTTTATGTCGGAGTTATCCCAATTACCTGAGTTACCTTCTCCTAGAAGGATGTGCTAACAAAGGCTAGGAGTCCTTCACTCCAATGGTTTAACCGCGTGATCGGGTATTCAGTCCGATTATTTTTATGTCCTCACGCATGATACAGCCTTAAGGCATTTATTGGATGGCCGTTGACTCTCAAGAGTTCCTTCACCCTTTGACGGGTTTTGTTTTTCATCCTGCGGGGTGTCCAATAAACAAGCTTGGTGGGGTTGCCGTTTTAGTCACCGACGACCCGATCATGCAACAGGTTGTACTGGGTTACATGTTACCTGTAGCACTCGAAAGTGACCTGAAACACATATATACACATGTATATATATATATATATATATATATATATATTATATATATATATATATATTATATATATATATATATATATATATATAAACATTTACTCAGTAGGGAAACTGAGCTGCGTGAACATATTAGGAGTTGCGCTACATTGGTTTACCCGTTAGTGTAGAGCGGGTAGGTTATTAATAAACATTTCATAGCGAAAAAGGTTGTACTATAACTGCGTGCAGATGTAAGAAATGTGTATTAAGCAGCAGTGGATTCATGAGCAGTAGAAGAAGTGTAATTGGCATTAAATATTTTGCAGCACGGTAGCAAAATTTGTAAAGGCAATCAAACTGAAGTTAGTATCATATAGATAATTTCCCATGCCTGTCATGCTACGGTATGTAGTAAATTAGAAAAATGGTTCTCCGGTCAATAATATCGCAGAATGAATTTCATATAGATTTAATTGTTAAATTAGATTTCACTATACACATATATATATATATATATGTAATTATATAAAATTTAGATTCAAATGAATATGTTACTTAAGTTCAGGCACCAGAATTTAGTATGGTATTATCCATACAATTTAAAATAAGGTGATTAAAATCAAAATAAGCAACAATGATATCCAGAGGTAATGCAGTATGATCATGCTGCATTATATATATATATATATATATATAAATATATGTGTGTGTGTGCGTGTGCGTGTGTGTGTGTGTGTGTGTGAGTGTGTGTGTGTGTGTATGTATGCATGTATGTATATATATAGCCTTGTTTGCAGGACAGAGAGAGAGAGAATGAGAAAAGAAAGAGAATATTTTTGGGTGTACGTGCGTTTGTATACATGATTTTATACACGCGAGTATGTTTGTGTTTGTCTCAGTGTGTTTCTATTGATTTGTCAATATCACCAGAAATCGATAAATTATGAAGCTCAATATATCAATGTAGAGCATAATTGAATTAATATTTTCAGGATAGCTCAAAAATATCATAACTCAGATTTTCACACCATTAATTCGTGGTGGATATCACGATCACTACTTATATTCTTTTCTCGATGTTTTAGGCACTGAGCAATCCCTCACTTTACACTGTATGGATATTGGGAATTGAAGTTAAGGTATCGTCCAGTGAAGGTGGGCTTTGCGGTATACGGATGACCTGAATCCATACTTGGCGCGTGTTATTAATACGTCCAGGAATGCTAGCTGATTGTCTTTGATAACAAACAAAACGAGAATGCAAATAATGATTATTATAACTGTTCAATAGTTGGTAGAGTGAGGCAAATTTCTACCGTATCATCTGCTACACATCTGTGTTGCTAAAGTGTGTTCAGCGTTGTGTGTTCTTTACTGCTGTTGAGAGTGTACAAACTCCTCCCGGTACTGTATTGTGCTATTTTTGTTTTTATCTTGAGATGTGGTGTTGTCTTTCGTTTTGTTAGTGCTTGTATTGTGTGCTGAGTGTGTATAATGCTTTAGTATTTCTGACTTGCAGTTGGGAGTTTATTTTAATGTATCGTGTGTCTTGTATTTGTGGGTTGTTTTGTTTAGGTTTTATTATTTGATTGATAGTCTTCCCGTAGGATGTGGGCTGTTCTTTTCGTTTCGGCTTTTACTCCAGAAATTTTGAGCCATTGTTGGCTCACTTCCTCTCTGTCAATCCTTGAAATGATTTTCCTCTCCATTTCTTCTTCAGTACCTTTTGTAATTCAGTCTTCATTTTGTTGTTGTTGTTATTTTTTTCTCTCTGACTATTCTGCTATGATGTCACCTGAGGTAAGTGTGTCAGTGTAGTTTGTTTCTGCTTTGCATTTTGTCAACCCTTGTGTACAGAGAAAGAGTTTTCTTTTTTCTCGTGTCGCTTTACTACGTGCAGTAATCTTCCACTCTTTGTTTCTAAGTATTTTACTAGTCCTGCTGTTATTTTATAGTAGTTTTCTATCTTTATCAGGCCACGGCCTCCTTCTGAGTGGGATAGATATATTCTGTCTGCGCCTGCTTTGGAGTGGTACGCTGTTAGTATTTTTCTGGTTTTCTATCTACGCTTCTGAATTCACTGATCTTCTAGTTTATTATATTAAAGCTGTAATTTATGACTAGTATGGCTAGCGTGTTTCTCCCTATTATCTTATTTTTAACATTAAGTTCAGTATTTAATATTAATCTAACTCTTCTGTAATGCCCTCTCCTAATTTTTTTCTTTAATATTTCATAACTAGTCCTGATCTAGTTATTAATTTTCTGCTGATATACAATGACTGAAGCGAGCCTTTGTCTGTTCCTAAATCGGTTTGTGTACACAGCTCACAAAGAGTGGCTAAACAAATCAGTTTTTAGTGAGACATACCGATGTTCCCACTCATACACATACATAGACTTAGTCACACGTGTCTGCGTATGTATATGTATGTATAATATATTTGCATCAGTGGCGTGTGGTGACTTCCGGGGTTGGGCATGCAATGAATTTCTTTGCAATTTCTTTGTCAATTTTGAGTAAAAAATTTTTCGAATTCCTACGATTTACATATGGGAGATTCTGAATATGCAATCACCCCCGTATGACCTAGAATAAAAAAAATACGTCGCCCTGGTACTATTTAAGTACGCCTCGGTACATGCAAATTTTGCATGTATGTGTATATATTTTCTTTTAACTGTCACTTGTGTCAGTCATTAGATACCGGCCATGCTGGGACATTGCCTTGAAGCATTTTTAGTCGAATGAATCAACCTCAGAACTTATCATTTATTACGCTTCTTACTCAATTTATTGCTCTCGTTTGCCCATTATGTTGTATCTATTATCATATAGTAGGCGTAGGAGTGGCTGTGTGGTAAGGAGCTTGCTTACGAATCACATGGTTCCGGGTTCTGTCTCACTGCGTGGCACCTTGGGCAAGTGTCTTCTACTAGAGCCTCGGGCCGACCAAGACCTTGCAAGTGGATTTGATAGACGGAAACTGAAAGACGTTCTTCGTATATATGTATATATATGTATATATATATATAATATATATATATATATATATATATATATATATATATATATATAATATATATATATATATATATATACATATATATATACACACATATATATATATATATATATATATATATATATATATATATATATATATATATGTATGTATGTATGTGTGTGTATATGTTTGCGTGTCTGTGTTTCTCCCCTCGACATCACTTGACAACCGATGCTGGTGTGTTTACGTCCCCATAACTTAGCGGTTGGGCAAAAGAGACTGATAGAATAAGTACAAGGCTTACAAAAGATAAGTCCTGGGGTCGATTTTCTCGACTAAAAGGCGGTGCTCCAGCTTGGCCACAGTCAAATGACTGAAACAAGTAGAAAAGTATATAAACTTCAGTTACAACATAGTCGCACTACCAGCATAAGCCTTCTACTATTACCATCTCCTTTATTCTAGAATTCTTCTTCCGATTACCTTTTCATATTCCTCTTAACCAGCACATCACCACATCCATATACTTGGAATTCCTTCCTGATTTACTAGCTTCTTCAACCAGAAAAACGTGGCACTACATACCACTGACTTTTCACCCAACCTATGCCTCCCTTTGTCCCTCTCTGTCAACCTCTCTCTGTTTACTGTCATACGTTTCTATATACTTCAGTTTTCTCCCTTCATTCATCAAATTCTCCCTTCGCTTCCATATAATACTCGCCTCCTTCCTGCTCTCAATATTCCAATTTCCCTTTCTCAGCTCTATAGCCCCACCTTCCCTAACTATTAACATCTGTTGTCAAACAAAACAACAACAACGACCACCCTTCACAATATCACCCATCCCACCTCTCCCACTCATCTCCCAACTCTCCAATTCTTCTGCTTTTCTCAATACCCTGATCACTCAACCCCTCTCTTATCCTGATCTGATTCTCCTATCAGTTTTCCCCTTCTTTGCTTTAACACTCCACACATTCCCATCGAACTACCAAGTTTCTCCCTCCACTTAATTTTGCTTGCCTACATTTTCACCCTCTTTACCTTTAAATTTACCTTTATTATTTCAAATGGTTTTGTACTCTAAGTGAGTTTGCTCTTTTACTCTTTTACTTGTTTCAGTCATTTGATTGTGGCCATTCTGGAGCACCACCTTTAGTCGAGCAAATCTTCTATCGGATGTTTTGCTGAACCGCTAAGTTACGGGGACGTAAACATAACAGCATCGGTTGTCAAGTGATGTTGGGTGGGACAACCGCAGACACATAAACATATATACATATATATACGACGGGATTCTTTCAGTTTCCGTCTACCAAATCCACTCACGAGGCTTTGGTCGGCCCGAGGCTATAGTAGAAGACTGAATCCGGAACTATGTGGTTCGTAAGCAAGCTACTAATCACACAGCCACTCCTA